>NC_088338.1:16335000-16585000 GCF_036884655.1 Musa acuminata AAA Group
TTTTGATCGAAATTTCCACTATTTTCATCCATATCTAACTTAGTCGCAGTACTCATAGGGGTGTTTATTGCTTTTGAATTATCCATGTTAAATTGTTTTAACAATTATAATGTATATTTGGATTGGTTAAGAAATATACCATCACTAAGTTGTTTGATTTGTAATCCTAAAAAGAAATTTAATTCACCCATTAAACTCATTTCAAATTCATGACTCATACATTTGGCAAATGATTCACATAGTGATTCATCCGAAGAGCCAAAAATAATATCATCAACATAAATTTGCACAATAAGAAAATTATTTTCAAAATGTTTAATAAACAATGTAGTATCAACCTTGCCTTTGGTAAAATTATTTAAAATAAGAAAGGAACTAAGCCTTTCATACCAAGCTCTAGGAGCTTGTTTCAAGCCATAGAGAGCTTTTGTCAATTTGAATACATGATTAGGAAGAAGAGAATTTTCAAATCCGGGAGGTTGTTCGACATATACTTCTTCGGAAATAAAACCATTCAAGAAAGCACTTTTGACATCCATTTGAAATAGTTTAAAATTATTACTACTAGCATAGGTAAGGAGCATCCTTATGGCTTCTAATCGAGCCACGGGAGCAAAGGTTTTTTCATAATCGATACCTTCTTCTTGGTTGAAACCTTTGGCCACTAATCTAGCCTTGTTTCTAACCACGATACAATTTCCGTCTTGCTTGTTTTTAAAGACCCATTTAGTACCAATGACTAAATGGTCACTAGGTCTAGGAACAAGCTTCCATACCTTATTCCTCTTAAATTGATTCAATTCCTCTTGCATTGCAATAACCCAAAAATCATCTTTTATGACCTCGTCAATGCATTTAGGTTCAATTTGAGAAAGGAAGGCGGCATTAGCACAAAAATTCTTGAAGGAGGAACGAGTATGAACCCCTTTTGATGTATCTCCTATAATTAGCTCCTTTAGATGAGCATCTATATACTTCCATTCCTTGGGTAAGGAAATTTCGGAAGAAGGTGCATCCAAGTTGCTATTTTGAGGAGGAGGTTCATTTAAATTCAAATTATCAAAACCAAGATCATCATCAAAATCATTTTTCTTTAAATTAGAAATTTCATTAAAAACTACATGAATAGACTCTTCTATTACTAACGTTCTTTTGTTAAAAACCCGAAAAGCCTTAGAAACGGAAGAGTAACCAAGAAAGATACCTTCATCGGATTTAGCATCAAATTTTCCTAAGACATCCCTTTCATTCAAAATAAAGCATTTACAACCGAAAACTTTAAAATAGGAAATATTTGGTTTTTTGTTATTCCACAATTCATAGGGAGTTTTTGATAATGATGGTCTTATTAGGACTCTATTCATGATGTAGCAAGCCGTATTTATGGCTTCGGCCCAAAAATACTTAGGTAAACTATGTTCATTTAACATAGTTCTTGCCATTTCTTATAGGTTTCTATTTTTTCTTTCAACTACTCCATTTTGTTGGGGATTCCTCGGAGTGGAGAAGTTGTGATTGTACCCATTAACTTCACAAAAATTTTGAAAGTCACGGTTTTGAAATTCGCCACCGTGATCACTCCGAATTGATGAAATCATGGAACCTTTTTCGTTTTGAGTGAGTTTACAAAATTTAGAGAAGCACTTGAAGCAATCACTTTTGTGGACTAAGAAATAGGTCCAAGTGTACCTAGTATAGTCATCCACAATTACAAACGCATATTTGCTTCCTCCTAGACTTATTGTGTCAATTGGTCCGAATAAGTCCAAATGGATCAATTATAGTGGTCTAGTGGTGCTAATTTGATTTTTTGGTTTGAAACTAGTTTTTATTTGTTTACCTAGTTGACATGCATCACATACTTTGTCCTTAGTAAACTTCATATTTGGAATCCCTCGTACTAATTCTCTAGATGAGATCTTAGATATTAGTTTCATGCTTGCATGACCTAATCTCCTATGCCAAAACCAAGCATCATCATTTAGAGCGGAGAAGCACATTTCATTACTTAGTTCATCAAGGTTGATGGTGTAGACATTATTTTGTTTTAATGCAATCATAGTCAAGTTATTGTTTGGTTTTTCGATAATACACATATTTGATTCGAATCTAACGATATAACCTTTATCGCATAGTTGACTAATACTCAAGAGATTATGTTTTAATCCATCAACTAGTAAAACATCATCAATGGAAAAACTAAATTTGTTACCAATAGTTCCCTTGCCAATGATTTTGCCTTTGTTGTTGTCTCCGAAGGTGACGTACCCTTCTTCGTTGCTAGTGAACATAGAGAAATGAGATGGATCTCTAGTCATATATCTTGAGCATCCACTATCGAGATACCATCTCTTGCTCCTAACTTGTGGGTTTGTCTACAAAAGAGGATGACTTTTAGGTACCCATTTGATTTTGGGTGCCTCAAAAATTGATCCACTAACTTTGTTATTTATTATTGAATCCTTTATAGTTCCTTTAGGAACCTATATTAATTTTTGTGAACTAATTTTCCTAAATGGACATTTGTAGGCAATATGTCCAGATTTGCAATAGAAGTTGCATTTCATATAAGAGGAAACATGTAATGTAGGTCCTTTTATGAAAGTGGTAGGATTTTGATGTAATCCTTTTACAAATCCAATTCCATTTCTATTTGTGACGTGACCCTTGTGTGCAAGGATCATATCTAATCCTTTGCTACCAACCTTAAACTTGTTTAAGGTTTCTTTAAGAAGCAAATTTTCATTTTTTATTGCTTCTAAATGCTCACACTTAGAGCATGGAGGAGTTTGAAGACTATCAAACTTATCTTGTAGCAAAGCATGCTCTTTCTTTAAGATACTTAACTTCTTGCTAACAGTTCTACATTCATCAAATAATTCATGAAAAGCGATAGAGAGTTCTTCAAAAGATAAATCTTCATTAAATAAATCACATACCTCTTCTCCTAAAGCCATTAGCGCGTAATGAGCAACTTGCTCGGTGTTGGACTCATCTTCTTCGGACGCGCTTGAATCATCCCACGTTGCCTTGAGCGCCTTCTTCTTTGATCTTCTCTTTTTGGCTTGAGGACAATCGTTCTTGTAGTGTCCCGATTTTTTGCATTCATAGCAAATCACTTGGTCCTTCTTTTGTTCAAATTTATTTTTTATATTATTTTTAAATTTATTCTTTCTTAAATATTTTTTAAATTTTTGAGTCAAAAGTGTAATGTCATTGTCACTGTCCTCATCACTTGATGTTCCTTTCAAGTGGTTTTCTTATGATTTGAGTGTCATATCCTTCTTGTTCTTTAGAAGGGGGTTCTCGAGCTCGTCATGAGCTTGACATGTCATTTCGTAGGTTATTAGAGACCCAATGAGTTCTTCAAGAGGGAATGCTTTAAGGTCTTTGGCCTCTTGAATGGCCGTAACTTTTGGATCCCAACTTTTAGGGAGGGATCTTAAGATTTTAGTTACTAGTTCAAAGTTAGTAAAATCATTACCAAGAGCTTTGAGTCCATTGATGACATCCGTAAACCGGGTGTACATGTCTCCGATGGACTCACTTGGTTTCATTCGGAAAAGTTCGTAAGAGTGCACAAGGATGTTGATTTTGGACTCTTTCACTCGGCTAGTGCCTTCATGAGTGACCTCAAGAGTTCTCCAAATATCAAAAGCCGAATCACAAATTGAAACACGATTAAATTCATTTTTGTCTAGTGCACAAAACAAGGCATTCATAGCCTTTGCATTTAAAGCAAAAACCTTCTTCTCTGATTCATTCCATTCGCTCATCGGAAGAGAAGATTTTTGAAATCCGTTCTCAACAATAGTCCAAAGCTCGAAATCCATAGAAATGAGGAAGATCCTCATCCGAGTCTTCCAATAAGTATAATCCGGCCCATTAAACAAGGGTGGACGTGTGATTGAATGACCCTCATGCATGCCGGAGTAAGCTATCTCTCTTGGGTATTAAACCAAATATGAGAGTGAGCCTTGCTCTGATACCAATTGTTAGGATCGGAGCGGCACTAAGAGGGGGGGGGTGAATTAGTGCAGCGGCTTAAAACGTTGGTTTCGACAAATCTTTCGTACGATAAAAATCGGAATCAGAAGTGCTTAACTTGAAAGCGTATTCGCAAAGTTATGCAGTAAATGGAATGAGGAAATAAAGCAAGTAAGAGGGTTTGCAGTAATGTAAATAGCAGTAATGAAATGCAAACCAGAGATTACGCCTTTTTTAAAGTGGTTCGGTCAAGTGACCTACATCCACTTGCGAGGCCCCTCTTCGATGAGGCTCCCACCTTCCACTAGCAAATCTCTTGAAAGGGAAGGGTAAATACCCCTCTTACAACTTTTACAAGCGGTTCACTCTCTTACAGATTTTCAGCAAGAAAGAAGGAGGTGAACACTAGCAAATTGAAAACAAGAAAGGCAAAGACTCTTCTAAGACTTTTCTCTCAATCACTTGCTGCTCAAAAAGTTGTGTTCTCAGCTGAGACTTGAGGGGTATTTATAGGCCTCAAGAGGATTCAAATTTGGGCTCCAAAAAATTTGAATTCTCTTATGTTCCCGATGCTGGCGGTGCCACCGCCTAGCTCTCGGGTGTTAGACGGTGCAACCGCCTAGCCCAGGAGGTGTCACCGCCCAGCTCTCGGGTGCTGGGCGGTGCTACCGCCCAGCCAGGCGGTGCCACCGCTTAGCTCTCTGATTCACTGGTTTGTCTTAATTTTAGCCCAAACCAAATCTGACTTTGGGCCCAGTTAGCCCCTAACCAGGATATAGGATTATCTCTTAATCCTAATCCTAATTACCAGTGAACTACATAACAAAAAAAACATCCTAAGCAAGTTTTCAACCGCGAACGTCGAGTCTTGTTCCGGCGAGCTTTCCGACGAACTTTTTCCGACGGACTCCCTGCAAGCTCCTGATCTTGTGATGACTTTAATGAGTAGCCGAGCCTTCTTGGTGATCTCCGTGAACCTCCGACGATCTCTTCGGCGAACTTCCGAAAATTCTGATAGGTTCCCGATTTCTTCTCGGTTGGTTCCGGCAGCATCTCCGACGATTCTTCGGACTCTTAAACGTCCATCGATCTTGACTCCGGTATTCTTGCTTTGTGTTTTCTGGTTATCGTAGTTAATCCTGCACACTTAACTCAATAATATGGATTAGATCAATTAACCCATCAATTGATTTTATCATCAAAATCCGAGATTCAACAAATAAATGGAGGGAGCATAATAAACGATCTTGATTTATAAAGAACTTCATGTTATAATTATCAAGATCATGATTTTAATAATTATTTTCTTTAGCAAAGAATCACAAAAACACTTTATTTTTGCATAAGAAATCTCATTGTATTATGATTTATAAATTCTTTCTCTACACATGAATCATTGGAGATATAATAGCAATGATATCATGATTCATTTGGTAATAAATAGCAAGGAGAACAATTTGTTTCATGCATAAGAAATCTCAATAAGATCACATTTCACAAGAAATTTTAAGTATCAAATATCAAGTAATCATCATGTTTCTTCTTAAGTCAAGAAGTCAAGGGAAAGTTCATGATTCGGTTAAAACAAAATTTCATTCAAGTTAATAAAAAAAATCATAATCAAATTATCATTTTTGAGATTCATAACATGAATAACGTTATTACTATTTCGTCAAAATCAATTTCGAGATTCACACAAAATCATGAAATCATTAATCTCGATAAGATGGGAAAAGCATTTTCTTTTTAAGTGATTCTTTTAACACATCATAAAAAAAAACTCATTCATAATTCAAGTGATTTTAAAGATATCATAAATAAATTTATCACTTGTATTTCATCAAAATCAAGAACTCTAGAGATAGAAAATGATTGAAGCATTTAACATGATTGAAGCATGATTCATATTTAAAATGTACCTTATGTCGTAAATACGAATCAAGCATTTGTCAAATCTAAAATCATCCTCAAAATTACATTCAATAAATTCATATATGACAAGCATAGATTTATTGAAAAATCAATAAGATAGAGGATTACTTTTCATTTTTATAAATTTCGATTCATGTGATTTACTTCTTATGAGCATGCCTTTGCCTTTTAAAAAAAAAAAAATGTCAACATTCAAGATAGAAGGGTAATTTCATAAAATAAATTATCAAGCATGATTCCATGATAACATCCTTTTAATATCTTGATATTCATTATCAAGTATGATTTCAAAAAGTATGTTCAAGAGAAATCATTAAGACCAAATGCATGATACACTCATTTATTTTCAAAATATTCATCATGTTTATTTTCATGAGATTCACAAGATTGGTAAAATAAATTCATGAATCTCAATAGGATATAAAATTCATTTCTATTTCATACAATTGATTTCATGTGAGGGTATTCAAGTTTTTTTGTGAAAACATGTATCATCATTTAAAATCAAAACATAAGTTTCGTCATTAAGCCGTCAAGACCAAACACATAAAAAATGATATCACATCTATCATCAAAAGACTATCAAGAAATTCATACAAAGATGTACATGCACTATGTCATCTTAATATGTCATGAGAATGTCATCTTAATTCGTCATAAAAATGATTAAACAAAAAACATGTTAATCCAATTGTTCATTTAAAATGAGAGTTTCAAATCAATATTTACTTCAAAAACTCATGCATGACATAAAATCATCAAGATACACATGCATAGATTAATCCTAAGCATTATCACATATCATATAGTTATCATCCTTAATGTTGCATACATCATTCAACATTTCAAAACATAACATGTATGAAACCTTAGGAATATAATTTTCATGATTAAATTTTTAATTTTTCAAAGATGCTAAAAATAAAAACAATTTTTTATTTCCTATTCCTACTATTTAAATTAAGCACTCATGAAAAACTTCAAGTAATTTCAAAATAATTCAAGAGAGTTGAGTTACTTACCTTGTAGTCGAAGCCCGTCAAAGCCCAATTCACCGTTTCACCTTTGGAAGTTCTTGATTTATCCTTGGTTGCCTTCCTCTTTTTTGGCCTCTTCCTTCGTTCAAGTTTATTGTCTATTTTAGATTTTTATTTAATAAACTTATTAAGATTTAGTGTTCGAAGTTCAAGTTCATCATTGTCCTCATCACTTGAGTCATCGCTCAAGTGGTATTCATTTGTCCGGAGTTTCAAATCCTTCCTATTCTTTGGAAGATGGTTCAAGTGTTGATTGTGTTCATCATGTGCATTGCACACCATTTCATATGTCATCAATGAGCCGATAAGTTCTTCAAGTGGAAAAATATTTAAATCTTTTGTTTCTTATATTGCCGTTACTTTTGATTCCCAAGCTTTAGAAAGTGATCGTAAAACTTTACTAACAAGTTCAAAATTCGAGAAACATTTGCCAAGAGCTTGTAAACCATTGACGACATCCGTAAAACGGGTGTACATGTCAATAATGGTTTCGCTCGGCTTCATTCGAAAAAGCTCGAAATCATGCATTAAAATGTTAACTTTCGAGTCTTTGACTCTACTAGTTCCCTCGTGCGTGATTTCAAGTGTTCGCCAAATATCAAAAGCCATTTCGCACGTTGAAATCCGATTGAACTCATTTTTGTCCAAAGCACAAAATAAGACATTCATAGCCTTTGCGTTTAAAGAAAAATACTTCTTCTCCAAATCCAACCATTCGTTCATCGGTTTAGAGGGAAGTTGAAAACCGTTTTCAATGATATTCTATAAATCCAAATTCATAGAAATCAAGAAAACTCTTATTTGAGTTTTCCAATAAGTGTAGTCCAATCCGTTAAACAACGGTGGACGAAAAATCGATAAGCCCTCTTGAAAGCCATGAAGAGTCATTTCTCTCGGGTGTAAATCCGAAATGAGAAATACCGGGCTTTGATACCAATTGTTAGGATCGGAGCGGCATTAAGAGGGGGTGAATTAGTGCAATGGTAAAGTATGATAAACTTTCGACGATTTAAACACTTTCGGAAACTTCGTACTATAAAAGCAATGTTTCGTTTGAAACTATTTCGATTGCGTTTTAACTTGAAGGCAGTAAGCTATTGAAGGGGTTTGCAGTAAGGTAATAGCAGGAAATAAATGCAAACCAGAGAAGAAGGTAGTTTATAGTGGTTCGGTCAATCGTGACCTACATCCACTCCTCTGATTCCTCTTCCGTCGAGGCCACCGGCATCCACGAATGAACACTCAAGCTATTGAACACAAGACTTTTCCTAAAGCTTTTCTCAACTTCTAGCTTCTCAAAAGGTTGTTATCTCAGCTGAGATTTGAGGGGTATTTATAGGCCTCAAGAGGATTCAAATTTGGGCTCCAAAATTTGAATCCTCTTTGGTTCCCGATGCTGGCGATGCCACCGCATGTCAATGGCGGTGTCATCGCTTGTCAGTGCCAGACACTGACAATGGACTGGCGGTGCCACCGCCCAGCTCTCGGGTGCTGGGCGGTGCAACCACCTAGTCTGGTGGTGCCACCGCCAAACCCTTCGATTCACTGGTTGGGCTTTAAATTTAGCCCAAACCAAGTATAATTTTGGGCCCAGTTGACCCCTAACCAGGATATAGGATTATCTCTTAATCCTAATCCTAATTAATGTGCTAACTATGAATTTAAAGATATTTCCTAAGTTATTACAAAGTCCGCAAGTCAAGACTTCTTCCGGTGAGCTTTCGACGAACTTTCGACGGTCTTCCGATAAACTCTCGAAAACCGTTCTGCGAACTCCCGGCAAGCTCCTAGACTTCACGATTTGATCTTGGTGAGTTCCAACGAGCTTCTTCGGCAAGCTCCGATCTTTCTCGGCGAGCTCCGCGAACTTCCAACGAACCTTCCGGCGAGCTTCCGAAAAATCCTTCGGCAAGCTCCCTACTTATTCTTGGCTAGTTCCAGTAGCATTCCCGTCGAACCTTCGGACTTCCGTCGAACTCTCGAACTCGCAACAAATCCTTTGCGCTTGACTCTGACACTTTGTTTCGCTTTATGTCTTCATCGTTATCATAGTTAATCCTGCACACACAAGCCAAAACTCTACTCCGATCTAGACAATTATTACAATGCGAATTGACATTCTGTTGCCCGGCACGTCATTGGTTGGCGCTTCGTCCGATTCTTCAGTGCATCGTCCTTTCTTGCGGCTTGTTACCCAATTGGCGGTTGACCTCCACAACCCAGATATCCTTGGCGCAATTCCGCTCTTGGCCCGATGCCCGACGTCCGAAGCCTTTTGCCATCCAATATCCTAACGTGATCTCCTCCGGCGCAACGTCAATTCTTCCTGCGTTAACTGTCTAATCCTGATCGAGTAGACCTGCATCACTCAAAATGCAGTTAAAAATCTAAACACAATCAATTAGTTTCATCATCAAAATTCGAGATTCAACAAAAATAACATAAATTCATCAATCTCTTATTGAAAAACTCGTTAAGATAGAGATTGAGAAATTTTCAAGAAAAATGTTTTCCTCCTTTTAGTTGATTCAATTTATGTGATTTATTTTATTCAAGCATGCCTTTATCTTTTATGCCAAATCAAAACATACATCATCGTTTAAAACTGAAAGAGGAAGATTTATCACAAAAATTATCAAGATCAAAAGTGTAACACATAATTCCAAAACATATGATTTCTAATCATCATTGCTTCAAATCCTCATACATAATATAAAATCAACAACAATGAGACCAAACCTTTTAACATTTTCATTACATCATTACATCATTAAAACATCAAGCATGATTTTATTAAACATAAAGCATATTCAATCAAAATCATTTGTTTGTTCTAGTAATGTATTTTTTCTTTTAAGTGAATCTAACTTTTTGTTAGAAGTTAACATGCAATTGTCATGCTCATTTTTTCAAAATCTCTAGAAAAAGAAGCATAATTTTTTTTGTATATTTTTTATTTCTTACTAAATAATTTAAAATCATCAAACAACTCAAGTAATTTCATTGTAAGGTAAAGAGGTTTCGGGTGAGTCATTTACCTCATTATCAAGAGCCACCAAGGCATAGTTTACCACTTTTTCTTTGTTGGTTTGCTCCTCGTCTTCGAAGGTACTCGATTTGTCCCAAGTCACCTTGAATGCCTTCTTCTTCATTGACAACCTCTTCTTTTTAAGTTTTTTATTTTATTTTTTTATTCTTATTTTATGAACTTTTTAAACTTTATTATTAGGAGATCAAGTTTATCATCACTTGAGCTTTCGCTCGAGTGGTCTTCTTTTGTTCTAAGTAAAAAATTCTTCTTGTTCTTTGGAAGATTGTTCTCAAGTTTATCATGTGCCACACAAAATATTTCGTAGGTCATGAAAGACCCGATAAGTTCTTCAAGTGAAAACTTATTTAAGTCTTTTGCCTCTTGTATTGCAGTTACTTTCGAATCCCAATTTTTAGAAAGTTATCATAAAACTTTATTAACAAGTTCAAAATTTGAAAAACATTTACCAAGAGCTTTTAAACTATTGATGACATCCGTAAAATGGGTGTACCTATCAACGATAGTTTCACTTAGCTTTATTCGAAACAATTCAAAATCTTGCATCAAAAGATTAATTTTTGAATCTTTAACTCTACTAGTATCTTCGTGTGTGATTTCAAGAGTGTGCCGAATGTCATGCGCAGTTTCGTAAATAGAAACCCGATTAAATTAATCTTTGTCTAAGATACTGTTAGGCTCAAGTCGGCACTAAGAGGAAGAGGGTGGGGTGAATTAATGCGTATATAAAAACTACGTCTAGTTGGAAATCTTCGTACGATAAAAACTCATATCGAAAATGTTTAAGTTCGAAAACGTTTGTAATGTTGAATCTTGGATTTTGATGATGAAACTAATTGATAGTGTTTATAATTTGATCCGTATTTTGAGTGACGTAGGAAGTTTCGATTAGGGAGAGACAATTAAAGCAGGAAGAATCATGTTGGGCTGGAGTGGAACATGTCAGAAGATTGGACGTCAAGTTGGAGGATTGATCGATGTATCGACAAAAGGCCTCGGGCCAAGAAGAGTAGAAATTGTGCCAAGGAAATCGGAGTTGCGGAGGTCAACTGGTCGATTGGGCAATAGGCCATAAGAGAGGACGATGTGTCAAAGAATCGGAGAAGGCATCGATGAACCAATGTCATGTCGGACAACATTTGATTAGCTTGGTAATAATTGTCTAGATCGAAGTAGGCTTCCATTATGCAGAATTAACTATGATAGCGATCAAGGCATAAAGCAAAATGAAGTCTCAGAGTCAAGAACGAGATTTCATTGGGAGTTCGAGAGTTCGTCAGAACTCAAAACGTTTGTCAGAAGTTCTACTGGAATTGATCAAGAAGTCTAAGAGCTTGCCAAAGAAGCTCATTGGAACTTGCGAAGAAGATCATCGTGAAGTCTAGGAGCTTGCCGGGAGTCCGTGGGAATATTGCCGAGAGATCGTTAAAAGATCACCGGAAGCTCATTGGAAGAAACCTAGACTCTCTAGACTTATTTAGCTGAGTGCATGCCTTAAAATTCATAGTTAGCACATAATTGGGTTGGAATTATGCCAACTCAATTAAGGGCCAATTGGGCCCAAGTTTGGGTTGTGTTGGACCAAGTGGAAGGCCCAAACAGTGACCCAACAGGTGGAATCGTCATGGCACACTCTTCGAGACTGTGTCAAGAGGTGGTATCACCCAGACATAGTCTCCGAGAGACTATCAAGCAGTGGTACCGTCCAGTGTTAGTGTTGTAGGCGGTGATACTACCTAGTGTAAGCGGTGGTATTGCCAGGACCCGAGAAACCCAAGATGAGACACTTTTAGGCTCTAAGTTTAAATATACTTAAAGCCTATAAATACCTCTCTCATCCCTTGTTAACACACACAACTGAGAGCAAAAAAGAAAAGAAAACGCTATTGTAATCTTTTGTGAACTCCTCTCAAACTCTTAAGTGTTAGGCTTGTTTAAGAGAGGAGTGAAGGGGGTTGTAAAGGTTCTCTCCCGAACTTGTTAAAAGGAGAATCGAGTTATAAAATGGTAGTTGGTCTTCACCCATTGAAGGAAGACTGTTAGTGGATGTCGATGGCCTCGACGGAAGAGGAATCGGGAGTGGATGTAGGTCACAACGATCGAACCACTATAAAATCTGGTTTATATTTCTTTTGAGCAATTTACTTTAACTGCAAACTGCCTTCTTATTACTTTCACTATGCTCCCCTATGTTTCCAAGTTAATATCTTTCAGTTCAATTTTTAATGTATGAAAGATTTACGAAATCGACATTTTTACCACTACACTAATTCACCCCCACCCCCCCCCCCCCCTCTCTTAGTACCGACTCGTTCCTAACAGTTGGTATTAGAGCCACGATATTTCTCATTTGGTTTAACACCTAAGAGAAATGACTCTTTTTTAATTTCAAGAGGGTTTTTCTATCGTTCGATCTCCTATGTTCAATGGGATGGACTACACTTATTGGAAAACTCGAATGAGAGTTTTCATGCTTTCTATGGATTTAAACTTATGGAATATCATTGAAAACGAATTTTAAAAGTCTTCTACTCCAACGAACAAATGGAATGATTCATAGAAGAAAACTTATTATTTAAATACTAGAGCTATGAATGCTCTATTTTGTGCCTTAGACAAAATGAATTCAATCAGGTTTCTAACTTGAGAAATGGTTTTTGACATTTGGCATACACTTGAAATCACACACGAAGGCACTAGTAGAGTTAAAGATTCTAAAGTTAATCTTTTGATGCATGATTTTGAATTATCTCGTATGAAACCAAGCGAGACCATTCTAAAGTTTACGGATGTCGTCAATGGTCTAAAAGTGCTTGGTAAAAGTTTTTCTAACTTTGAACTCGTTAACAAAATATTTAGATCCCTTCTAAAGAGTTAAGACCTTAAAGTAACGGCTATTCAAGAGCCAAGGATTTGAATAATTTTCCTCTCGAAGAACTTATCAAGTTGTTAATAACTTATGAGATGACTTGCAACGCTCATTAAGAGCTTGAGAACAACCTTCCAAAGAACAGGAAGGATTTGATACTTAGAACAAATGAAAACCACTCGAGCGAAAGCTCAAGTGATGATGAACTCAAACTTCTCACTATAAAATTAAAAAGATTCATTAAACAAGAATTAAAAAATAAAAATAAACTTAAAAAGAAGTTGCCAAAAAAGAAGAGAGCACTCAAGGCGGTTTAAAACGAATCGAGTTCATCCGAAAATGAAGAACAAACTAACAAAGGCGAGTTGGCAAACTATGCCTTAACAGCTTTTGACAACGAGATAACCAAAACCCCTTTGATTTATTTTGAAATTACTTGATGCATTTCATATGTCGTTTTTAAATTATTATATAAAATATAAAAAAATAAATAAATAAAAGGGGATCATGCTTTTCTTTTTTAGCTAATTTTGAAAATGATAATGATAATTGCATGTTTTATGAAAATACAAAAAAATATTAGATTTAAATCTAATGATTAATCCCATGTATGTTTTTAAGAAAAAATAATGTGTATCTAAATTGATGATTTTTTATTTTGATTGAAAATGCTTTATGAAATAATTTGATGATATCATGCTCAATGAGTTTATAGTTTGAAATTGTGCATGTTATACCATGAAATCTTGAAACTATGTTTTGATGTCATGCCTAAAGTAGTGATGCATAATGATCATACTTAATAAGTTTATATTTCAAAATTATGCATGATGATTTTTGTGATTCATGGCTTATTGATCTTTGTTGCAATGAAAGTTCTTTTTTGGGTTTTAAATAAGATAGATGGTTTTCATATGAAAAACTTAAGCATATTTATATGAAATCAATCACATAAAATGAAACATATAAAAAGAAAAATGTATTGTCATTGGAATTAAAATGATAAATCAAATCTCTTGTTTAAAGAAGTCGTATATTTAATGTGTTATATTTTTTGTCATGATGATGAAATTTATTTTTCGGTCTTAAACGATAATGCATGCTTTGACTTGGCATAAAACTTAGGCATTCTTGTGTGAAATAAATCAAACAAAAATAAAGGAAGGAAAACATTTTTCTTAAAGAATTTCTCAATCCCTACTTTATCGATTTTTTAAAAAAGGGAGATCAATGAATGTATTTATGTTATTTTATGAATCTCTTGAAAATAATTTTGATGATTTGATGATTTGAATTTGAATGAGTTTTATTCAAATCATGATCTTGTTTTCTTAAAATTACTTGAGATTTTTTTTAATCAAGATCTCTTCTTTGTACTCCTACGATATTTTCTTGGTATTTTGTTTAAAGAGAAGATTTACTATATGAATCATGTATTTTGGTATTCACATGATATTGTCTTTCATGATATAATTTTTATAATTCCTTGTATTCATGAAATATATCTCATCACCAAAATTTTCTTGTTATCCTTCATGTGATGATATGAAATTATGCAATACTCATGATATTATGTTGATAATGAGAACTTATGACCATGCATGGTAGGATGTAATGTAATTTGACAAATTGATACCATCTTGATGTGAAATATTTATGATTTGGAGTGATGCATGCAATACTTATGATGATGTACATGATGTATTGCATAAAATGTGAATCATGATTAAAATTACTTTGACTTGAATTCAATTTGAATTCAAGATTTATCTCAATTATGATATATTGCAATAAGAATGACACTTTATCTTTGTCAGAGTTTAAAATTTGATATAAAGGGAAATGAATTGCACCATTGTTTTATTATTCTCCTCTTTTTGTCAATAACAAAGGGAGAGAAAGAATTGCCAGTGTGCAAATCTTAAAAGAGAAATATTTGCTAGCTTGCTCGTCTCAAAAGAGAAGCAAAGATTGCTAACTTGCATAATTCAAGAAGCAAAAATTGCTTTCTTGAACATCTCAAATATTGCTAGCTTACATTTTCTAAAATGATGTAAAAATTTGCTAGCTTGCATAATGTAAAATTAGTTAAAATTGCTAGCTTGTACTTCTCAAAAGAGAAGAAAGAACTTGATATCTTGAACATCAACAAAAATTGCTAGCTTGCCTATCTTAAGAAGCAAAAGTGCAAACTTTATGATCTTGCATATCTTTAAAATTAATGATGATTTGGTGATTAGGGATAATGTAAAGTGAAATAATTTGTTAGCTTGTATGTTACAATACATGCATATCTCTAAAACTTGCTAGTTGCACTTCTTCTTTTTTTTTATGACAAAGGGAGAGAAGTTATGTTGATGATCATGCATGGAATGATGTTTCAAAATTTTGATTATGCATTATTTTATAATCACATGTTGCAAATATTCATGATAAAATATTATTTTGACTTGAATTCAATTTGAATTCAAGGTTCTATTAATATAGCATATTGATAGGGGGAGTTAAGGGTAACTCTGTCATCAATTAGTTGTCATCATTAAAAAGGAGGAGATTGTTGAATCTCGGATTTTGATGATAGAACCAATTGATAGTGTTTATAATTTGATCTGTGTTTTGAGTGATGCAGGAAGCTTCGATTAGGGAGAGACAATTAAAGTAGGAAGAATCATGTTGAGCCAAAGTGGAACATGTCAGAAGATTGGATGTCGAGCCAAAGGATCGATCGACATATCGATAGAAGGCCTCGGGCCATGGGTTCAGGCATCGGGCCAAGTGTAACATCCCTCATTTCTAAATTTTCGTATAAATTTATAGTTGTAATATAAGAATCCATTTTAAATTTGATAAAAGAGCCAAAGTATAAATCTGAGAATTTATTCATAAGATTTGGGGATTTGTTCAAAGAGAAAAAATAAACTTGAGGACCTAATCGTAAATATAATAATGCAACGACTAAACTATAAATTATATAAAATTACAAATCCCACCGCTTAAGCCTCTCTGCCTTCATTGTAAAGGAACCAGAGAAGGCAGCTACGTGGAAGAACAGAGGAAGAGAATAAGAAGAAGAGAAAAAGAATGGGGAAGAAGAAGAAGATAAATTTGGGGCTTTGGGTTTTCTTTGCTCAAATCTTCCTATTTGGGGTCATAATTCTCAAAGGTAAGTATTCTATTCCTATCCTACAAAAATATTATCTATGTTCTCATATTAATTCTGAATAATCTGAAAGATTTCTGTTTAGAACCTGATATTTCTCTTGTTAGACACAAAACCATGGATCTGAAATTTTTCGATTAATTGACCCCTATAGATTGTTTCAGCCATAATTTTTAGCACCAAATGTGGATTTAGGCAGGACCTTATTCATTTAAAATTAGACTCTTATAGATTTCTATTGACACTAATATTAAAAATTTTGGATACCGAATACTTACCCAAACTTCTGTTTCAAATGAGCCTATGGATGTTGCAAAACAAGGATCGAAATTTCTGACCTTTCGATACTAAAATACATATAAGTCCCTGTTGGAAATTCTGATTTATACCAAACTGACTTCATTTGAAACTAGACTTATAGATCTTTCTTTTGATATATATTAAAAACTTTAAAATTCAAATGCCTATCCTATTATCTATTGAATTCGGCCCTATGAATTCTACAAAACAGTGATTTTGTTTTTGACCTTTGGTTACTAAATCAATGGTAACTCCTTGTTGGAAACCTTGATTCATACGAAACTTATTCAATTAGAAAATAAATTAATATATCTTTTAATAATAGCTTTCTTAAGGGTATTTGAGTATAATTGATAATATGAAGTATTTGTTCAATGTGCCTCTCGAACTTTGTTAGAAATTGAGCTTTGGTCGATTTCGCATATTCCAACTTCATTCGTTTGGAAATAGATTTTATTCAGTTTCCTTCACTCAATTGAGGTTTATATTAATGCTTGAATTCTGGTTTGCTCTTGTCTGTAAGTTATTTATATTCTTGAAACATATTGTGTAACATTTATGCTATATCGTATTGACTCATATAGGAACATGTATATCCCATTGTTCTGCATTTGCTTTCGATATGTGCCTATTCTAGTTTCATTCCTTTGGATATTGAATTTATCTAACCTCCTTATTTGAATTGAGCTATATATGATTGCTTGGAATTGGTGTGTACTCTTGCTTTCATTTCCTATCAAATCTGAATATATTTGTAAAAGATTATTGCTTGCATCGCATTGACTTGTAAAGGCACATGTACGTTTTATTGTTCCGCGTGTGCTTATGATATATACTATTTATTGTTCATACTGCTCTTTTGTACTCTAGTGTTATGAGATAATATGAACCTTTGCTAGAAATGGTAAAGGGAGTTATGCATAGAGCCTACGATGCTCTAACAGCCCCCTTTGACTTCACCTAGATGTGGGTGGATGGAGCTCCCAAACGTAGGAGACTTCTGTCTAGTGGTCATTCAGAAATGGATGAATCACATTCTGTTTGTGGTCCCACTACACCTTCTGTATGTTTGATATGATATCTAGAGTTTTGGTTATGTATTTCTGTATGCGCTTTGGATAAGAAAGATATGAATGCAACATCAAATACGACGTTTCAGCTTCTGTTTCGTATCATTCTTTGATATGCTCCAAAATGTTCGTACACCATTGATACGCTTTGAAATATTTCATATGCTATTGATATATTCTAGAATGTCCTATTTGCCATTGATATGCTTAGAAACCTTTCATACGTCATTGATAAGCTCCAAAACATTTCATTGGTTATTAATATGCTCTAATTACTCTATGCTCGATCTATTATGAACCAAATATGCTTAATTGAAATGACATTTGTGATTCTACACCTAGTGAGATTACATCTATGAATTATTTATATTCTACCTTGTATTTTGAAATCTTATTTATTTAAAAATTATCCTCTTTTGCCATGGATATGTTAGTCACTTGCTGAGCTTTATATGCTCACTCCGTTGCAATATAAAATTTTCAAGATAGCTTGTCGCTTGCTGAAATGTTAAAATTGGGCTGAGATAGTAGAAAGCTAGAAGATTTTGGGTAGATCTTTATTAGTATATATGTTTTTATTGTATATGCACACTCTACATCTAATGAAATGTTGACGGTGAATCTAAGCTTGTAGATTTTGTATAAATTTAAAAAACCTCTCATGATTAGGATTTTGAAATGTTAAGTTTAATTCGTGTAATGATATGAACTTGTGGTAAACGTTGGTTTGATGATTGTATAGACTCCCACACTTGTGAATTTATGTTGTGGTTATTATTTTAGTGAGTTGGGTTCAGATTTTATGAATCATCGAGCGATGTATTGTATGATTATAAACTGCACAGGTTTTATGGATCATTAGATGTTTTAATGTTTTTAGTATCCTCAAATGTTAGTTTTGTTGAATCTCGGATTTTGATGATGAAGTCAATTGTCATTTGTTGTCTAATCTATGTGTTGAGATAAGTGTGCAGGATTAACTACGATGAAAGTTAGACAAGCAGCAGGAGTTGCGCCGGAGTCAAGTTCATGATCACGTTGGGAGTTCGAGAGTTCGACGGAAGTTCGGACGGTCGTCGGAGGTTCTGCGAGAACAGATCCGAGAAGTCCAGAAGCTTGCCAAGCGAAGCTCGTCGGAACTTGCCAAGTGGATCATCGCAAAGTCCAGGAGTTTGCCGGAAGTCCGCAGGAGCATCACCGAGGGTTCATCGGATGATCGACGGAAGTTCGCCGGAAACTCGCCAGAAGGAGCGATTGACGCACCGAAGCAAAGCTGCAGAAGTTGTCTTAGATTTAATCGTAGTTAGCACGTTAATTAAGTTGGAAAATGGGAGGTGATCCCATTGGCTTAATCTTGGGGCAATTGGGCCCCTGAAAGACTGAAATTGGGCCGAATGGAATGAACCATTCGGACCTTGATTGCACCAGGAGGTGCAACCGCCCAGGCCAGGAGGTGGCACCGCCTGGGCTAAGCCTCCCAGTGAGATTGGGCGGTGCGACCACCCCAGCCGGGAGGTGGCACCGCCTGAGCTCAGTCTTCGAGCTAGACTGGGCGGTGCAACCTCCCTGGCAGAGAGGTGGCACCGCCTGAGCTCAGTCTTCGAGCAAGACTGGGCGGTGCAACCTCCCTGGCAGAGAGGTGGCACCGCCTGAGCTCAGTCTTCGAGCAAGACTGGGCGGTGCAACCTCCCTGGTAGAGAGGTGGCACCGCCTGAGCTCGGTCTTCGAGCTCTGCCAGGCGGTGCAACCTCTCCAGTCAAGAGGTGCAACCGCCTGATCCCAGAATTCCGGGATTTGATTGTTTTGAGCTCCAAATTTGAATTGGGTTGGGGCCTATAAATTCCCCACCCATTCAGCACCAAAAAAAAAAAGACCTACACCGAAATCTTGATCTTTTCTGTGATTCTAAGAGCTCAAAAGTATTGTAAAGCCTTTAAGTCTCCTCCTTCTGTTCTTCAAGTTTTCAGTTGTAAAGTGAGGAGAGAAAGGTCTGTAAAGGTTGTCTCCTGAGCCTGTCAAAAGGAGAGAAACTGTAAAAGGGCAGTTTGGCCTTCGCCTATTGAAGGAAGGCCCCTAGTTGACGTCGGCGACCTCGTCGGTGGAGGAAGCCAAAAGTGGAGTAGGTCAAGATTGACCGAACCACTCTAAATCTCTAGTTTGCATTTATTTTTTAGCACTTTATCATTACTGCAAACCTCCTTCATTACTACTGCTCTCTACGCTTTCACGAACAAGTTCTAAGTGCTGTTCTTCCGAATCTGCATTCAGACGTAAATTCGTATTTTCGTACATTAAAGTTTACGTTTACGTTTGATTCTGCAGAACTGTCTTCCGTGCTTTTACGAACGAGTTTCTTTGCAGTTTACACTTACATTTTGATCCTATTGATAACTGCAAACTGTCCTCTACAATTTTACGAACGAGTTTCAATATTTAGACGTAAAACTGCATTTAGACGTAAATCGGCTTTCCTCGCACAATCATGAGATCTCAGTTCACGTTTACGTCTTGATTTCAACTGCATACTGGCTTCTGCGAATATACAAACGAGTTTCAAAGTTCAGACGTAAATCTACGTTTAAGACGTAAATCTGCGTTTAGACGTAAATCTGCGTCTAGACGTAAATCTGCGTTTAGACGTAAATCTGTTTTTTTGCATATTACCTTTTGAGCTGTACAACAGCAGCACATTGTCTTTATACTTCTGCTTAAACTGCTCCTAGACGCAAACTGTGTTTAGACGCAATCTGCGCTTAGACACAATCTGCGTTTAGATGCAATCTGCGCTTAGACGCAATCTGCGCTAAGACGCAAACTGCGCTTAGACGCAATCTGAGTTTAGACGCAATCTGCATTTAGACGCAAACTGCATTTAGACGCTAACTGTGTTTAAACATAAACTGCACTTAATCATAAGTAATCTTAGAATCGGCTTTTGCATCAAAATAGTCTTTATCGAACGAACGCAGCTTTCATTTTTTAATCGCTGAAAAATATCCGCTGCACTAATTCACCCCCCCCTCTTAGTGCTCTCGATCCTAACAATTGGTATCAGAGCCCGGTTAACTCTCAAAAGGATTAAAACCCAAGAGAGATGGCTTACGCCGGAAACCAAGAGGGCCATTCCATTACACGTACACCCATGTTTAATGGGACGGACTACACCTATTGGAAAACCCGAATGAGAATCTTTCTTATTTCTATGGACATTGATCTTTGGAATCTTGTCGAGAATGGTTTTTCAAAGTCTTCTCTTCCAATGATCGATTGGAATGATTTGGAGAAGAAGGCTTTCGCTCTTAATGCAAAGGCTATGAATGCCTTATTTTGTGCACTTGATAAAAACGAGTTTAACCGTGTTTCAACTTGTGAAACTACATTTGATATTTGGCACACACTCGAAGTGACCCATGAGGGCACAAGTAGAGTAAAAGAGTCAAAAATCAATTTGCTGTTACATTCTTTCAAACTTTTTCGGATGAAACCGAGTGAAACCATTGGCGACATGTTTACCCGTTTCACGGATGTCGTCAACGGTCTAAAAGGACTCGGAAAGAGCTTTTCGGATTTTGAGCTTGTTAATAAGATACTAAGATCCCTTCCTAAGAGTTGGGATCCTAAAGTCACCGCTATTCAAGAGGCAAAAGATCTGCGAAATTTCCCTCTTGAAGAACTAATCGAGTCATTAATGACCTACGAAATGACTTGTAAAGCTCATGAAGAGCAAGAAGACATCCTTCCAAAGAACAGGAAGGATATGGCACTCAAAACTTCAGAATGCCACTTGAGAGAAAACTCAAGTGATGAGGACTGTGATGATGACTTGGCACTTCTAACAAGAAAGTTTAAAAAGTTCTTTAAAAGAAACAAGTTTAAGAATGATGCAAAAAATAAACTTGAACCCAAAAAGGACCAAGTAATCTACTATGAATGCAAAAAGCCGGGACACTACAAGAGTGATTGTCCCCAAGTCAAGAAAAGAACAACAAAGAAAAAGGCGCTCCAAGCAACATGGGATGATTCGAGTGCATCTGAGGAAGAGGAGTCCAACACCGAGCAAGTTGCTCATTACGCCTTAATGGCCATCGAAGATGAGGTAACAAATTCAATAGATGCTGATTTATCTTTCGATGAATTATTAAATGCTTTCAATGACTTATTTGACGAATGCAAGAGTATAAGTAGAAAATATAAATTGCTGAAAAAGATGCATGATAGTCTTACTTGTGAGTTTGATAAGTTAAAAGTCGAACATCATGATAGTTTAAATTCATGTATCAAATGTCATGATTTAGAAACTTTGCAAAAAGAAAACCTGCTACTCAAGGACACCTTGAAGAAATTCGAGGTTGGTAGCAAGTCATTAAACATGATCCTTGCAAACAAGGGTCACATTCCAAAAAGGAGCGGAATTGGATTTGTGAGAAGTCCTCACCAAAATCCAACCACCTTCATAAAAGGCTCCATCTTACATGTTCAACACCAAACCAAGTGCAACTTTTGTTGCAAATCTGGACACAAGACACATTGTTGTCCATTCAAGAAAATAAGTCCAAACAAACTAATTTGGGTTCCTAAAGGAACCATGATAAACTCTATGCAACATGATAGAAAATGTAGATCTATTTATGAGGCACCCAAAAGCAAATGGGTACCTAAACATCATCCTTTCTTGTAGAAAACTAAACCATCGCAAGCTAGGAGCAAGAGATGGTACCTTGATAGTGGATGCTCAAGGCATATGACCGGAGATCCATCTCAATTCTCTAAGCTCACTAGCATAGACGAAGGATATGTCACCTTCGGAGACAACAACAAGGGTAAAATCATTGGCAAAGGAACCATAGGTAACAAATCCAACTTCTCTATTGAAGATGTTTTACTAGTTGATGGTTTAAAACATAACCTCTTGAGCATTAGTCAATTATGTGATAAAGGATATATTATAAGATTTGAATCTAATGCTTGCATCATTGAAAAACCACACAAAAATATATCTATGATTGCATTAAAACAAAATAACGTATACACTATTGACATCAATGACTTACGTGATGAAATGTGTTTTGCCGTTATGAATGAGGATGCTTGGCTATGGCATAGAAGATTATGTCATGCTAGCATGAAACTAATCACTCAAGTATCATCTAGAGAACTTGTAAGAGGAATTCCTCATATCAAGTTCATCAAAGATAATGTATGTGATGCTTGCCAATTAGGTAAGCAAATTAAGGGTAGCTTCAAAGCTAAGAATCAAATAAGCACCTCTAGGCCCTTACAATTGATCCATATGGACTTGTTCGGACCAATCTCTACATCGAGTCTAGGAGGTAGCAAATACGCCTTTGTCATTGTTGATGACTATAGCAGATATACATGGACCTACTTCTTAAAACAGAAAAATGAATGCTTTAGATATTTTACCAAGTTTTGTAAACTTGTTCAAAATGAGAAGGGATCTATGATTTCGTCAATTAGAAGTGATCATGGTGGAGAATTTCAAAACCATGATTTCCAAGAATTCTGTGAACTCAACGGATACAACCATAATTTCTCTACTCCAAGAAATCCTCAACAAAATGGGGTAGTAGAAAGAAAAAATCGAAATTTACAAGAAATGGCAAGAACCATGTTGAATGAACATAGCCTACCCAAATATTTTTGGGCCGAAGCTGTAAACACTGCATGCTATATTTTAAATAGAGTCATAGTAAGACCCTTACTCACCAAAACTCCTTATGAGTTATGGAATAACAAAAAACCCAATGTCTCATATTTTAAAGTCTTTGGGTGTAAGTGTTTTATCTTGAATGAAAAAGATAACTTAGGAAAATTCGATGCTAAATCTGATGAAGGAATCTTTCTTGGTTATTCTTCGGTTTCTAAAGCTTTTCGCATTTTCAATAAAAGAACCTTAATTATTGAAGAATCCATCCATGTTGTTTTCAATGAGATTTCAGAAATTAAGAAAAATGATCTTGATGATGATGTTAATTTTGATTCCTTGAATTTAAACGAAACCCCGTCTCCAACTAGCAAGTTGGATGCATCCACTTCCGAAACATCCTTACCCAAGGATTGGAAGTATGTAGATGCTCATCCTAAGGAGCTAATCCTAGGAGACACATCAAAGGGGGTTCAAACACGATCCTCTTTTAAAAACTTTTGTGCCAACGCCGCCTTTCTCTCCCAAATTGAACCCAAATGTGTTGATGAAGCCATGAAAGATGATTCATGGATTATCGCAATGCAAGATGAATTAAATCAATTTGAGAGAAATGAGGTGTGGACGCTTGTTCCTAGGCCAAATGACCATTTAGTTATTGGTACTAAATGGGTCTTTAGAAACAAGCAAGATGAAAATGGTATCGTGGTTAGAAACAAGGCTAGATTAGTGGCCAAAGGTTTCAACCAAGAAGAATGTATCGATTACGAAGAAACCTTCGCACCTGTGGCTCGATTGGAAGCCATAAGGATGCTCCTTGCCTACGCTAGTTGTAATAATTTTAAGTTATTTCAAATGGATGTTAAAAGCGCTTTTCTAAATGGTTTTATTTCCGAAGAAGTTTATGTTGAACAACCTCCTGGATTTAAAAATAATAGCCTCCCTAATCATGTGTTTAGATTAACTAAAGCTCTCTATGGTTTAAAACAAGCCCCAAGGGCTTGGTATGAGAGACTTAGTTCTTTTCTCATTGAAAATAATTTCATAAAAGGCAAGGTTGATACTACATTGTTTATCAAGAATTTTGAAAATAATTTTCTCATTGTTCAGATTTATGTTGATGATATCATCTTTAGCTCTACAAATGAATCTCTTTGTGAATCTTTTGCTAAAACTATGAGTCTTGAATTCGAAATGAGCTTAATGGGAGAATTAACATTCTTCTTAGGTTTACAAATCAAACAACTAAGCAATGGCATCTTTATTAGTCAAACTAAATATGCCATGAATTTATTAAAAAGGTTTAACATGAACAACTCAAAGGCTAGTAACACTCCTATGAGCACCTCCACTAAGTTAGAAATTGATGAAAGTGGAGAAAGATTTGATCAAAAAACTTATAGGGGTATGATAGGAAGTTTACTTTACCTCACTGCAACCAGACCAGACATCATGTTCAGTGTAGGACTTTGTGCTAGATTTCAATCAAACCCTAAGATATCTCATCTCAAAGCAGTTAAAAGAATATTTAGATATCTTAATGGTACCACAAATCTAGTATTATGGTACCCAAAATCAGAGAATTTTGAGTTAATTGCTTATGCTGATGCTGACTTTGCTGGCTGTAGATTAGATAGAAAAAGCACATCAGGATCATGTCAATTTTTAGGACATGCCCTTGTTTCCTAGTCATCAAAGAAACAAAACTCAGTTGCACTATCAACAACCGAAGCTGAATATATTGCAGCAAGTGCATGCTGTGCACAAGTTGTATGGATGAAAAATACCTTAGAAGATTATAAAGTTCATCTCAAAAATATTCCAATTAAATGTGATAACACAAGTGCAATATGCTTAACCAAGAATCCTATACAACACTCAAGAACAAAACATATTGATATTAGACATCACTTTATACGAGATCATGTCACCAATCATGACGTAACCATAGAGTTCATTGATACTAAACATCAACTAGCTGACATTTTTACAAAACCTCTAAGTGAAGAACAATTTGATTTCATTAGAAGAGAATTAGGAATGTTGATCTGTCCGAACAGATAAATTTGTTAAAATAATTTTCTTTCGGACTATATTGTATGATCAAATCACTTGATTTCCATGATTATATGTGAAAATCTGCAACAAAATCTTGTCCGAATGCATCTCATTTATGAAACAGATTTTCTCGTACACCTTCATGAAAATTGAGTTTCTGAAATAGATTTGATGAAGTGATTCATGTGTATGTATTCCATCCTGCAAAATCTTTACAATGGATTATAACACAAAGGGGAAGAAGTATTTAAAGCGATCTATGTAAAATTCCTCTATAAGCTTGCTATTATTATTTTCTGGTATCATAGTTACTATGCTTTTTGTTGATGACAAAGGGGGAGATATATATGAATTGATAAACACTGCCATGATTAGAAATACTATGAATGATGCTATAAACACTGCTATGATTATGCCATCCTTGCATCACCAAGAGATATATGAACATGTGCTAAAGTTTGCATTATGCCCTGAGTTGATATCTTATCATGTGAAGAAAATGCAAAACTTGCTAGAATATTTCAAATGTGTGCATCATGTAATAAGTTTCACAGCTTTATATGATAATGTTCAAACTACATGATGAATGGTTACAAACACAATCATACAAACTTGATGATGTATGTCAAGCCTTGACATCATCCTTGAAGAGATACATCATGATGAGTATCATGATGGGAGTATTGATAAGTTTAACTGATCTAACTTATCAATACGTCACTTGAATTCTTAGGTCTTGAATTCAAGGTTGACTTATCTCAACTATGACATATAGACAGGGGGAGTTAAGGATAACTCCATTATCAATTGATTGTCATCATCAAAAAGGGGGAGATTGTTGAATCTCGGATTTTGAAGATGAAGTCAATTGTCATTTGTTGTCTAATCTATGTGTTGAGATAAGTGTGCAGGATTAACTACGATGAAAGTTAGACAAGCAGCAGGAGTTGCGCCGGAGTCAAGTTCATGATCACGTTGGGAGTTCGAGAGTTCGACGGAAGTTCGGACGGTCGTCGGAGGTTCTGCGAGAACAGATCCGAGAAGTCCAGAAGCTTGCCAAGCGAAGCTCGTCGGAACTTGCCAAGTGGATCGTCGCAAAGTCCAGGAGTTTGCCGGAAGTCCGCAGGAGCATCACTGAGGGTTCATCGGATGATCGACGGAAGTTCGCCGGAAACTCGCCGGAAGGAGTGATTGACGCACCGAAGCAAAGCTGCAGAAGTTGTCTTAGATTTAATCGTAGTTAGCACGTTGATTAAGTTAGAAAATGGGAGATGATCCCATTGGCTTAATCTTGGGGCAATTGGGCCCCTGAAAGACTGAAATTGGGCCGAATGGAATGAACCATTCGGACCCTGATTGCACCAGGAGGTGCAACCGCCCAGGCCAGGAGGTGGCACCGCTTGGGCTAAGCCTCCCAGCGAGACTGGGCGGTGCAACCTCCCCAGCCGGGAGGTGGCACCGCCTGAGCTCAGTCTTCGAGCTAGACTGGGCGGTGCAACCTCCCTGGCAGAGAGGTGGCACCGCCTGAGCTCAGTCTTCGAGCAAGACTGGGCGGTGCAACCTCCCTGGTAGAGAGGTGGCACCGCCTGAGCTCAGTCTTCGAGCAAGACTGGGCGGTGCAACCTCCCTGGCAGAGAGGTGGCACCGCCTGAGCTCGGTCTTCGAGCTCTGCCAGGCGGTGCAACCTCTCCAGTCAAGAGGTGCAACCGCCTGATCCCAGAATTCCGGGATTTGATTGTTTTGAGCTCCAAATTTGAATTGGGTTGGGGCCTATAAATTCCCCACCCATTCAGCACCAAAAAAAAAAAGACCTACACCGAAATCTTGATCTTTTCTGTGATTCTAAGAGCTCAAAAGTATTGTAAAGCCTTTAAGTCTCCTCCTTCTGTTCTTCAAGTTTTCAGTTGTAAAGTGAGGAGAGAAAGGTCTGTAAAGGTTGTCTCCTGAGCCTGTCAAAAGGAGAGAAACTGTAAAAGGGCAGTTTGGCCTTCGCCTATTGAAGGAAGGCCCCTAGTTGACGTCGGCGACCTCGTCGGTGGAGGAAGCCAAAAGTGGAGTAGGTCAAGATTGACCGAACCACTCTAAATCTCTGGTTTGCGTTTATTTTTTAGCACTTTATCATTACTGCAAACCTCCTTCATTACTACTGCTCTCTGCGCTTTCATGAACAAGTTCTAAGTGCTGTTCTTCCGAATCTGCATTCAGACGTAAATTCGTATTTTCGTACATTACAGTTTACGTTTACGTTTGATTCTGCAGAACTGTCTTCCGTGCTTTTACGAACGAGTTTCTTTGCAGTTTACACTTACATTTTGATCCTATTGATAACTGCAAACTGTCCTCTACAATTTTACGAACGAGTTTCAACATTTAGACATAAAACTGCATTTAGACGTAAATCGGCTTTCCTCGCACAATCATCAGATCTCAGTTCACGTTTACGTCTTGATTTCAACTGCATATTGGCTTCTGCGAATATACAAACGAGTTTCAAAGTTCAGACGTAAATCTGCGTTTAAGACGTAAATCTGCGTTTAGACATAAATCTGCGTCTAGACGTAAATCTGCGTTTAGACGTAAATCTGTTTTTTTGCAGATTACCTTTTGAGCTGTACAACAACAGCACATTGTCTTTATACTTCTGCTTAAACTGCTCCTAGACACAAACTGTGTTTAGACGCAATCTGCGCTTAGACGCAATCTGCGCTAAGACGCAAACTGCGCTTAGACGCAATCTGAGTTTAGACGCAATCTGCATTTAGACGCAAACTGCGTTTAGACGCTAACTGTGTTTAAACATAAACTGCACTTAATCATAAGTAATCTTAGAATCGGCTTTTGCATCAAAATAGTCTTTATCGAACGAACGCAGCTTTCGTTTTTTAATCGCTGAAAAATATCCGCTGCACTAATTCACCCCCCCCTCTTAGTGATCTCGATCCTAACAAGTTTGGATCCTGGATTTGTGATGAAAATTTTAATATCATCGTTATTTTTGAGGGGCATAACAAAGGTGGTGTCAAAGCATGGTTTAAGGATTACTGAAATATTTGATATGTTGACGTTCAAAATATCTTGAGGTCTAATGAACTATAGTGATTGGTGAAAATTTTCTTTGATGCATTTTAGGAATCTGGGATGATGAGGACATTTGGTCCTTCTATTTCTTTTGCTTCTGATTAATTAAGGGGGATGAAAGGGTTGATCAAGGATACTAAATCAGAGTAGTGCAATGAAAGCATGGTGGACCTAATTTCATTAGGGGTAGAAAGATGGATGATGCAATCGGAGAAGATATATAATGCACAAAATTGTTCTGATGATTAAAAGATTTCTTTTACTACCTTATATTGGAAGTAGAGGCTTATTATTAATGGGAACAATGAAAAGAATTTCTGGAGATCAAGGACAAGAATAGCTAGGACAAGTTTACTAATAAAATTATGATTAAAAATGAATCAGAAAGTGATAACAAGAGGGTCAAGACATTTGGATTTGAAAAGGGAAGTTATTACAAAAGACTCAATAATGTGTGAATTGTAAGTTAAATTATGAAATAAGTTTGTGTTTGTGGGTGATTAGAGTCTATTTTGCTTGTGGAAAGTTGGATCATAAAATAAAAGACTACCCTTTGAATAAGAAGAAAGAGTCAATACCTCTTAAATCACCAGCCCATGTTAGAGTGTATGCTATCACTGAATATGATTCTAAAACTTTTGAATTAGTGGTCGAAGGTATTATTCATGTTTATGAAAGAATGCAAATATTTGTTTGACCATGGGTCTCATCTATGATTTGATTCGGAATATTTTGCTTTTCACTTAGGTATTCAACCTAGACCAATGCATTATGTGCTATATGTAAATATGATCATTGGAGATTCTTTGATAACGAACTTGAATCTGGTTCTCTTGTTTGATTTTTATTGGAGAACTTAAACTTTTTGCTGATTTAGTTCTTCTAGAGATTTGGAGTTTTGATAGTATACTTGATATAGATTGACTATCTTCTTATCATACTAGTATGGATTGTTATATAACAAATGATCACTGTTTGCATATTAGATTAGCCCATCTTTTATTTTGAGAGTATTGGATAGGATTTATCTCCTTGCCTAATGTATCATAGGATGATTTGCCCGGATTACCTCCAAAATGTGATTTTGCTTTTGATTTGGTCTTTGGGACAATCCCAATATCTAAGCATCTCTACAGAATGACATCATTTGAGTAAGTGGAATTGAAAAAGCAATTACAAGGACTATTAAATAAGGATTTTATTTGGCTTAATATTTCATCATGGGGTGCTCCGGTGTTAGTTAAAAAAATAGGTGGAACATTGAGACTTTACATTAATTTTAGACAATTAAATCAGGTGACTATAAAAAAAAACGAGTATTCTCTAAAGTGACGACTTGTTTGATCAATAGCAGGGTGTATAAGTATTTTCAAAAATTGATCGAAGGTCGGGTTACCATCTATTGAGGATCAAGGAGGAGGATATTTCGGTCACTTTTGGATGACTATGTAATTGTATTCATTGATGACATATTGATGTATTCAAGGAGTAATCAGGGGCATGAGGAACACTTAAGAAATGTATTGTCCATACTAAGAGAAAAGAAGTTGTATGCAAAGTTCAGCAAATGTGAATTTTGGTTGAATGAAGTTGCTTTCTTAGGCCATGTGATTTCAGGGAAGGGCATATCTGTTGATCTAAAGAAAGTAGAAGCTATAGTTAAATGGGAAGTACCAACAAATGTAACAGAAGTTAGAAGCTTCTTAGGCATGGCAGGTTATTACAGGAGATTTGTGGAGGGATTTTCTCGAATCGCCCAACCTCTCACCAAACTCACTGAAAAGAATGTGAAATTTGTATGGGATGAAAATTTTGATTTGAATGCTATGAGGAAAGAGCAAGACTCAATGATATTGATGGCCTCCATTCAAGTGCAATCTGATCTTACTCAACAAATTAAGGAAGGATAATTACGAGATCCACTTTTAATCTACTTGAGGAATGAAGTAGAAAGAAAATTGAAGCCAAAATTTCAAGTTTCAAAGGATTGTCTATTGAGATTTAGGGATAGAGTATGTGTACCAAATGAACTAGATATCAGGAACCAAATCCTAAAGGAAAGTCATACTTGAAAGTACACCATGCATCCTGGGAGCACTAAGACGTATAGAGATCTCCAAAGTAATTATTGGTGGGAAGGTTTGAAGAAGGAAATTACAATGTATGTTTCAAAATGTTTGACTTGTCAGCAAATCAAAGGAGAACACCAAAGACCCGGAGGGTTGTTCAATGTGCCTCTCGAACTCTATCAGAAATCAAGGTTTGGTAGATTTTGCATATTCTGTTTTCATTCGTTTGGAAATAGATTTCATTCAGTTTCCTTCAATCAATTGAGGTTTATATTAATGCTTGAATTCTGGTTTGCTCTTGTAAGTTATTTATATTCTTGAAACATATTATGTAACGTTTATGCTATATCGTATTGACTTATATAGGCACATGTATATCTCATTGTTCCGCATTTGCTTTCGATACGTGCCTATTCCAGTTTCATTCCTTTGGATATTGAATTCATCTAACCTCCTTATTTGAATTGAGCTATATATGATTACATGGAATCGGTGTGTACTCTTGCTTTCATTTCTTATCAAATCTGAATACATTTATGAAAGATTATTGCTTGCATCGTATTGACTCGTAAAGGCACATGTACGTTTTGTTGTTCCGCGTGTGCTTCCGATATATGCTATTTATTATTCATATTGCCCTTTTGTACTCTAGTGTTCTGGGATAATGTGAACCTTTGCCAGAAATGTTGAAGGGAGTTATGCATAAAGCCTGCGATGCTTGTCGGCCCCCTCTGACTTCACCTAGACGTGGGTGGATGGAGCTCCCAGACGTGGGAGACTTTTGTCTGGTGGTTACTCAGAAATGGATGAATCACATTCTGTTTGTGGTCCCACTACACCTTTTGTATGTTTGATATGATATCTAGAGTTTTGGTTATGTATTTCTGTATGCGCTTTGGATAAGAAATATATGAATGCAATGTCAAATACGACGTTTCAGCTTCTGTTTTGTATCATTCTTTGATATGCTCCGAAATGTTCGTACACCATTGAAATGCTATTGATATATTCTGGAATGTCCTATTTGCCATTGATATGCTCAGAAACCTTTCATACGTCATTAATAAGCTCCAAAATGTTTCATTGGTTATTAATATGCTCCAATTACTCTATGCTCCATCTGTTATGAACCAAATATGTTGGATTGAAATGACATTTGTGATTCTACATCTAGTGAGATTACGTCTATAAATTCTTTATATTCTGCCTTGTATTTTGAAACCTTATTTATTTGAAAATTATTCTCTTTTGCCATGGATATGTTAGTCACTTGTTGAGCTTTATATGCTCACTCCGTTACTATATAAATTTTTCAGGATAGCTTGTCACTTGCTTAAATGTTAAAATTGGGCTGAGGTAGTGGAAAGCTAGAAGATTTTGGGCAAATCTTTATTAGTATATATGTTTTTGTTGTATAAGCACACTCTACATCTAACGAAATGTTGACGGTGAATCTAAGCTTGTGGATTTTGTATAAGTTTAAAAAACCTCTCATGTTTAGGATTCTAGAATGTTCAGTTTAATTCATGTAATGATTTGAACTTGTGGTAAATATTGGTTTGATGATTGTATAGACTCCCACACTTGTGAATTTATATTGTGGTTATTATTTTGGTGAGTTGAGTTCAGATTTTATGAATTATCGAGCAATATGTTATATGATTATAAACTGCACAGATTTTATAGATTGTTAGATGTTTGAATGTTTTTAGTATCCTCAAATGTTAGTTTGGATCCCAGATTTGTGATGAAAATTTTAATATCATCGATATTTTTGAGGGGCGTGACACCAAGAAGAGTGGAAATTATGCCAAGGAAATCAGAGTTGCAGAGGTCAACTAGCCAATTAGGCAATAGGCCACAAGAGAGGACGATGCGCCGAAGAATCAGATGAGGCATCGATGAACCAATGACATGCCGGACAACATTTAATTAGCTTAGTAATAATTATCTAGATCGAAGTAGGCTTTAAGTGTGCAGGATTAACTATGATAGCAATCAAGGCATAAAGTAAAATGAAGTCCTAGAGTCAACCATGAGAGTTTGAGAGTTCGTCGGAAGTCAGGACGTTTGTCAGAAGTTCTGCCGGAATTGACCGAGAAGTCCAAGAGCTTGCTAAAGAAGCTCATCGGAACTCGCCAAGAAGATCATCGTGAAGTCTAGGAGCTTGTCGGGAGTCCGGTGGAACATTGCCGAGAGATCGTCTGAAGTTCGCCAAAAGATCGCTGGAAGCTCATAGGAAGAAACCTAGACTTACCGGACTTATTTAGTTGAGTGTATGCCTTAAAATTCATAATTAGCATATAATTGAGTTAGAATTGGGCCAACTCGATTAAGGGCCAATTGGGCCCAAGTTTGGGCTATGTTGGGCCAAGTGGAAGGCCCAAATATTGACCCAACAGGTGCAACCGTCATGGCATAGTCTATAAGATTGTGTCAAGCAGTGGTACCACCCAAACACAGTCTCTAAAGAGACTGTCAGGCAGTGGTACCACCAGATTGGATAGTGGTACCACCCAATGTCAGTGCTGTAGGCAATAGTACCGCCAGGACCTGGGAAACCCGGGATGAGACACTTTTAGACTCCAAGTTTGAATCCACTTGAAGTGTATAAATACCCCTCTCATCCCTTGTTAACACACACAACTGAGAAAAAAAATGAAAAAAATGCTGTTGTAATCTTGTGTGAACTCCTCTCAAACTCTAAGTGTTAGGTTTGTTTAAGAGAGGAGTGAAGGGGGTTGTAAAGTTTCTCTCTTGAACCTATCAAAAGGAGAATCGAGTTATAAAAGGGTAGTTTCTCTTCGCCCATTGAAGGAAGCCCGGTGGCCTCGACAGAAGAGAGACTACATAATTTTTCTCAAGTATTCTTTCCCCCCTTTCAACTCAATTTCGTGCTACACCATGCAGGAATAGTTGGGGTATTTATAGACCCCAAATGACTTCAAAATTGGAGCTAAAAAAGATCTCATCCTGGGTTTCCCGGGTCCTGGTGGTACCACTGCCTGTACTGGGTGGCACCATCGCCTAGTCTAGCAGTGTCACCGCTTGTGTTGGGTAGTACTACCATCCAGTCTGGTGGTGCCACCGCTTGACATAGTTTGGGAGACTATGTTTGGGTGATACCACCACCCAGTCTAGTGGTACTACCGCCTGACACAGTCTTGGAGACTGTCTCAAAGACTGAGCCACTAGCGGTGCCACCGCCTGACCCACCTTTTGGGTTACTTAATGGGCCTTTCTCTTGGCTCAAAATAGCCCCACATTAGGCATAGTTAGCCCCTAATTGAGTGGCCTAAATACATTCTAAATCAACCCAATTATAACTAAAACTACTTCAATCTAGACAAATTATTACAAGCAAGAATACTAAGTTGTCCGGCATGTCATTGGTTAATCCGGTGCTTCGTCCTCTCCTTCGGCGTATTGCCCAATCGGCATGTTGTCTTCTCGCAACATTCAATCTCCTTGGCATAATATGCAATTTTCTTGGCCTAATGCCCGAACTCATGGCACGAAGTCTTTTCCTGACAAGTCAACCATTCCTCCAATCTGACGTCCAATCTTCTGACATGTTAAATCTGGCCCAACTTCTTATTATTCTTGCTTTAATCAATTTGCCTTTCCTAATCGAAGCTAGTCCTGCATCACTCAAAATGCAGATTAGATCATAACATTATCAATTACTTTCATCATCAAAATCCGAGATTCAACAAGCACAAAACAAAGTGTTCATCGCTTTAGCATTCAAAGAAAATAATTTTTTCTCAAAGTCATTCCATTCATTCATAAGTTTGGAGGGGGTTTGAAAACCAAGTTCAATGATATTCCATAAATTAAAGTTCAAAGAAAGCAAGAAAACTCTCATCCGAGTTTTCGAATATTTGCAGTCCGTCCCATTGTACATAGGAGGACGAATGAGAGTCACCCTCTTGAAAGCCAAAAAAGGCCATCTTTCTTAGGTGTTAATCCAGTAGAGAGAAATGTGACCCTGATACCAACCATTAGGATCAATACGACATAAAGAGGGGGGTTAATTAGTGCTTACGTAAAAATTACGTCGATTTGAAAACTCGTTCAATATAGAAAAATTATTTCGATAAAGCCCGTATTGAAAAGTGTTTAGGCATGACTTAGAGTAAATTTAAAGTGAAGTAAGCAGCTATGTAAACAATAAAAGTAAGCAGCAAAAGAAAAGAGCACACTAGATTTATAGTGGTTCGGTCGTCGTGACCTATATCCACTCTCGATTCCTCCTCTATTGAGGCTACCTGCGTCCACTATCGGTCTTCCTTCAATGGGCGAAGACCAACTATCCTCTTACAATACTCTCTCCTTCTCATAGGTTTAGGAGATAATCTTTATATGTCACTTTTCTACAAGTAGTCCCTCACACACCTCCCTTAGGACTAACTCTAAGCACTAGGAGGAGGGAATTCAAAGTTTTGGTAGAGTTTACTCAGTTTTTTTCTCAAGAATTCTTACTCTTTTCTTGCTACCCAAGTGGGGTATTTATAGCCCCAAATGGTTTCAAAAATGGAGCAAAAAATTTAAATTTCTGAGTCTTCCGAGTACAGGCGATACCACTGCCTGCATTGGGAGGTACCACCGCCTACAGCCTGACACTGGGCGGTACCACCACCTAGCCTAGCGGTACCACTACCTAGTCTAGCAATACTGTAGGGAAATCTAGGGGTGACATCACATGTGCAGCGGAAGAACATAAAAACAAAATCTCCAATTTTCTAAAGATGTGTTCGTCGTCGTGCGAAGATTAGTGTGCAAAATCCACGAAACTTGAAACTGTGTATATGAAAGATTATGTTACCTAGGGAGATCATATATCCTTGAATTCCTACAGATTTGTAGGAGAGGGTGAACAAATGTTATCCGGCATATCATTGGTCCCTCAACGCTTCGTTCGATTCTTCAACGCATCGTCCTCTCTTGTGGCCTATTGCCCAAACGGTCAGTTGACTCCACAACTCCAATATCCTTGGCGCAATGTCTGCTTTTCTTGGCCTGATGCCCGAATCCATGGCTCGAAGCCTTCTGTCGATACGTCGACCGATCCACCGGCCCGACATCCAATCTTCTGAAATGTTTCTCCGGCCCAACATGATTTTCCAGCTTTAATTGTCTCATCTTGATCGAAGCATCCTGCATTACTCAGAACGCAGATTAAAACATAAACACATATTGATTGGTTTCATCATCAAAATCTGAGATTTAACACCACCGCCTAGAAATCCAAGGGCATTGCCTTCCAAGCGGTGCCACCGCCGGCCATGTTTTTATGGGCTGAATTGGATGCTCATGTAATGAAGTAGGAGTAACCACCAATGGCATAAGTTGACATGGGTCCACATACATCACTATGTATGAGTTCTAGCAGCTCAGTGGCTCTCTCTCTCAAATTCCACTAAAATGAGAGTTGATCAGTTTTCTATGATGGCAAGGCTCGCAAGTTGCATATGGCTCATAGTCGAATGGATCTAGATATCCATCCTTTAGCAACTTTTGAATCCTTCCCTCATGGATGTGACCTAGCCTACAATGCCACAAGTATACAATGTTCACCTCATCTCGTTTCCTCTTGGACACACTTGCATTCATGATATGTGGAGCAATGTTGTTAGAACCCTTGCAGATTCTAAACTTGGGGTTGATCTCTTTAGGGGATCGGCCTCCTTGGAACTCTATAGGGGTTCCTCCCTCCAAGTTGCTGCTCAAAGGCTGCAGAAAAGATTCATCTATTGCTTAAGAAAAGAGAAGGAATACATGGCTATTTATAGGGCTTCTAAACCCTAACTCCTAATAGGACTCCTACTTAATACTCTTACTTCTAACCAACTCCTAATATGACTCATACTCAAGACTCCTATTCCCTTACAACTCCTAATTCTTCTCTAAGAAAAAACCTCCTAACAGAATGTCCCTTTCAATTAGGACTCTCCTAGTTAGAGTCCTAATAGAGTGTCCCTCTCAATTAGGACTCTCCTAGCTAGAGTCCTAACAGAATGTCCCTCTCAATTAGGACTCTCCTAGCTAGAGTCCTAACAAATGTCTAGCATAAATAAACCATTATGTAATGTTCCTCTCGTGATGATCTTATCATCTAATAATATTGAATAACCATTATTTTTGAAAACTAAATTATCCACTAACTGTCAATAATGAAATGGAAATAATATTTTTGATAATAGAAAGAACAAAATAGCATGTATCTAATGCAATAATAGCTCCACCAAGCAGATGTAGGGCAACCTCACCAACAGCTACTACAGCAACTTTTGCTCCATTGCTTATCTTGAGGTCCATCTCTGATAAGACCCTAAAGTCAAATGGTAAGACCCTAAGGTCTTATCGTGGAAGAAAGGAGAGAAAAGAGAATGATAATGATCACTTTGAGGGGATCGACCTCCTTGATTGCTTCGAGGGGATCGGCCTCCATGATCACTTTGACGCGATCGGCCTCCTAGGGTTTGTCCACAGAGTGGAATAACATTTTATTGATTAACTGATTGATTTAAAGAAAGGGTTACATCACTATTTATAGAGTTCCACCTAGAGTCCACCAAGACTTAGACTCTTAATAATAAATAAATATTAAATAAACCTCTATTTGACTCTAATTCAACTAAATGGACTCAAAAAACAACTGGACTAAACATACTCAATAAACATTATTCAAAAGCTTAGAAAAAGAGTCCTAACAGTTCCTCTCTTTTCAAATTAGTCTTGTCCTCAAGGCTGAGTAGCATTAATCTCAGGGAGCTTCTCTTTCAGTACTTTAGTCATAGACTATCTGCAACATATCATAACCCGTTCATCAAGTATTGTCTCTACTTTCAGTGTAGTAATCGTTGTAAGAAACTTCTGGCACTGTATAATCAATTTTATTTTTGAACCTTTGCTATCACAAATGAAAATCCATCCATCAACGATCTTTACTTCGAATCTATCATAGTCTTTAATATAGTGGGTCAATCGGTCAACAATATCACTGTCCATAAAATTGTTAGTGCTACCAGTATCAATCAAAACTATAATAGGTTGATGCTCTAGAGTTTCGCCAACTTTCGTAGTTTGCGGGTTAGAGTAGTCGGCTAATGTATACATTGTATGTATGGTAGGTTCAACATCTTCATTAGAATTTATACCTTCATGATCGGAGTCCACATTCTTAGCCTTCAGTTCCTCTCCAATTGGTTCAATCATCAGAAGTTGCCCTTGTTTACATCGGTGCTCCATACTCCACTTTTCATCATAGTACAAACCCCTTGCTGATCTTTCCTTGCTAATTTTTTTCTCATGTAGATGTGCAAATGAGATCACAGCTATTATAGTGTGGGGTTGACAAGCCTTAACTTCACACTGGATCTCTAGAATAAGCCCTTCAATAAATATGCCCAGAAGTTATCGGTCCGACCAATCTCTAGCTAGATTTGACAATCTTTCAAACCTACTCTGATATTCTAACACTATAGAAGTCTGATGAATTTTGGCGAGCTGGCAATCAACATTCTCATAATCGGATGGGCCAAAGCGAACAAGAAGCCCTCTTTTGAACTGCTCCCATAAAGGAACTCCGTGGAAAGTTTCATACTAATCGTACCACTGGATTGCATCTCCATCAAGCTGGATTAAGGCCACTTCTACCTTAGATTCTTCTGAGGTTCTGTGAAAACGAAAAAAAATTTCCGTCGTAGAGATCCAACTAGTCGGATCCCCATCTTCCCATCGTGAAAATTCTACCCTAATGCATGGGTAGTGTGTGTCACCATCCTGGGGCCCTTTTCCTATACCTCCCAATCTGTTCAACATAGAACCTGAGCTCCCATCTTATTGAAACCTGCTATAGTGCTCCAACAAGCTCTTTTTGAAATCATGAAGGGTTTCTTGTAGCATATTCTCAATTCTAGTTTCCAACGCTTCTATTTGTGCTTTCACTGAGTTATCGGCAGCCATTGCATACGATTGCAAGTCGGTAATCCCCAGTTCTTGTTTCTGATGTCTAGTCAAGGGCATTCGTACTGTAGCTGTGAAGCTGCCAAGGAGGAAGAAGTGCTGCCCTATGTTTCAGTTGTTGCGTGAGATGAGAGCGCCGAGGGCTAGAAGGCGACGACTGCAACTATTGTGACTCACGGGAGCGATCGCTAAATAGTCAGGTTAAGGCTGCAATGATGGCATCCAACGACTGTAGCAATGGAGGCAGAGCAAGGGAGAGGCAGCGTTGAAGTGGTTGTGGTTGAGGTTACAGTGGAGAATAGGAATCGATGGTGGCACTACAGGAACAAGGGCAATCGGTTATTTACCCTGTTTCTATCACTAGAGCAAGGGGGAGGCTGCGAGGATCATGGCTGGGCAGTGAGCAGCATCGTCACTGGCTGAGCAGTAGCAGCGATGGTGGTGGCAACCGACATTCGCAGCAGCAAGGGGACCTACGACTGTGGTGCGGCTAGAAATAAGGGCAGCAAGGTGAGTTGCCTGTGCTTGCTCTATTTTGGTTACAAAAGATGCAGAGCAAGGGGGATCGACGGCTGGGAGGTGAGCGGCGGTTATCGCACGGTGGCTGGTAGTGGTGGCGGGTCGGTTGGGCAATGACAGCGGTGGAGGTGCGGCTGGTGGAGGTGCGACTACGATCGACGAGGGCTGCGGCAACAGAGGAAGCTCTGTTTCCGCAACCGCTGCAAGGAGGGGCTGCATTAACCAGTGGCTGTGGATGCGACCCAAGGGGGGGGTGGCACAATGACGGACTAGGGCAGCGTCACCGACGGTAGAAGCAGCGATGGGGTGGTCCACTGTCTAATATCGACGAGGGGCTACGGCAACAGAGGAAGCTCTATTTCTGCAACCGCTACAAGGAGGGGCTGCGGAACCGGCGGCTGCGGCTGCGACCCGGGGGGGGGTGCGGCACGATGGCGAACTAGGGCAGAATCGCCAATAGTATAAGCGGCGATGGGGTGATCCGCTTGCTGGGAAACGGCGCCAGTAGTCCTTCTTGCTCGAGCGAGATGGGGAAGCGAGGAGAAGAGGTCGTTGGCCAGGTGGGAGCAGTGGCGGCGGTAGTGGCTGCTGGCTGGGCAATAGCGGCGGTAGTGGTGGTCCCTCTGCTAGGAAGCAATGGTGGTGGGCGGGCTACCTAGAAGTAGTGGTCCGGCAGGGGGAGCAGGGGTGGTTGCGGCTTATTCTTTTTTTTTTTTTTTTTTCAAATATGAAGATAATTGCAACAAGGGGCCAGCGGCGATGGTAGCGGCTGTTGGCTGGGTAGTAGTGACTATGGTGGAGAAGGGGCAATGATGGTCGCTAACCAAGACGCAGAGGTTCCTTCTCGGTTGATAAGGATCAATGTTCGTGGTTGCCGGCTTCACCCTTCCTCACACATGTTTTTTATTTTTTTTATAGCTACGGCAACGCTACAGCGAGAACGCCAAGGATCGCCGCTCTGATACCAAAATGATAAGACCCTAAAGTCTTATCATAAAAGAAATAAAATAAATGATAAAGCTCTGATACCAAATGATAATACCCTAAAGTCTTATCGTGGAAGAAAGGGGAGAAATGGGAATGATAATGATCGATTCGAGGGGATCGGCCTCCTTGATCGCTTCGAGGGGATCAGCCCTCCTTGATCGCTTCGAGGAGATCGGCCCTCCTTGATCACTTCGAGGGGATCGACCTCCTAGGGTTTATCCACAAAGTGGAATAATATTTTATTAATTGATTGATTGATTTAAAGAAAGGATTACATCTCTATTTATAGAGTTCCAGCTAGAGACCACCAAGACTTAGACTCTTAATAATAAATAAATATTAAATAAACTTTTATCTGACTCTAATTGAACTAAACAAACTCAATAAACAATTGGACTAAACAGACTCAATAAACATTATTCAAAACATCAGAAAAAGGGTCCTAATAATCTCGCCTCTCGCCAATCTCCTTAGTCTTGCTAAAACTTGCAACGATTTGCAAATATAATAAGCAATACTGGTATCCAATACCCATGTATTATCATAAGAGTTTGACAAATGGAGATTGATCATGAATATACCTGAAGCTTCTCCAAGCTTTTGTTTCGCCCTCTCTACAAGGTACTCTTTGTAGTTCCTCTTCCAATGCTTATATTTGCCGTAGTGAAAGTACTGGCCTTTGTCCTTTGTTTTGTCTTTCTTAGTAACCTCTACTTTACTTAGTTTGCCCTTACTGTCTTTCTTAAGGGACTTTTCTGCTTTCTTTTTCTTTCTGGTCTCACTAGTATAGAAAACTGGCTTCTCTTTTTTAATAGTGCTCTCTACCTCCCTCAACATATTGAGGAGCTCAGGGAGAGTCATCTAAAGATTGTTCATATTAAAATTCATTATGAACTATGAAAAGGAATCTAGTAGGGACTGAAGCACAAGATCCACACACAAGTTATCCTCTAGGACCATTCCTAGACTTGTAAGTTTCTCTTTCCACTCAATCATCTTTTAGACATGGTTTTGAACCAATATCCCCTCAGTCATCCTAGCATGGAAGAGGCTCTTAGATATCTAATATCATTGAGTCCTTCCCTTTTTCTTAAATAATTTATAGATATATAGGAGAATGGATCTGGCATCCATCTTTTCATATTGTCTTTGTAACTCAAGAGTCATAGAGCCCAACATGTAACACTGAGCAAGAGTGGAGTCATTTATGTACTTCACGTAGCGAGCAATCTCATCCTTGCTTGCCCTTTCCTCGGGTGTGGGTATCATTGTATTAAGGACGTATACGATTTTCTCTACCATGAGAACAATACTCAAGTTGTGGAACCAATTCGTATAATTTGGACCAGTGAGGCGGTAGACATCAAGTATCCACGTAATTGATTTGAAAATGATATTTTCTGAAAATAAAGATACAGCATAAATAAATAACACGTAAATTTTATAAAAATAAATAAATAAGATATAGACTTCTTTCTTAATGTGCTCTCACTATTTTACTAGTGAGTCATGCGACACCCTTAGCACATGAAACGAAAGTCTACGACATACTTCTAGTGGGGATCGGGATCCAATCAGCGTCTTAGTGTAACCTTGAGGGACTCGACCAATTACACTAAGCCCAAACGGTAGGTAACTCTTGCCGATCATAACTTCTTATGATTTCCATCTTGTTTGGCCTCCGAACCACCATGGCCTCGAGGGACTCGACCAAGCATACCATGTCCTCAGGTCACCGGTGACATCTCTATATCATAGGAAAGATAGAGAATCACGATATAGGTGAGCCTCGAGGGACTCGACCAACTCAACCTACATCAAGAATCGGTCCCTACCTATAACGGTGAAAGGCCACGTGGGTCAATCTAATTGCTTCACATTTACCAACTTAATATTATCAAGAGAGGGGTTTATTTGATTTGGTCTCCTAATATGATGTGCAGACACATACATATTTAATATATATCTACATCGCATGCAAATATATATATATATCTAATAGGTGTACAAGTAACCATACATCACATGAGCAATCATACCAGATGATCATGGACCACAGCCTAATGTGATCAAGCCCAAGCCTGTAGGCCTAATCACTCACATCAAGATCTATGTATACAGCGGTGCATCTTCATGCCCTGTGATCATCCATCTCGTCTTCGTCAGTTTTGTCAGCATCTCGACGCATCTCCATGCATCACAATCGTCCGTCTCGTGGGTCCTGTTATCGCTTCCACGCTTCCACGCTCCTACTACGCCTCATATGATTACAACTTAATCATAGGTATGCAGGCCCGATAATAAGTGAAATAAAATGGAGGCTCGTAGGCTCCAATAATAATAATTATAAGTACACACATCACACAATACATGATCATCCGTCCACATATTATACATCACATGTACACATCATCATCATGTAGGACTACTAGATAATAATAATAATAATAATAAAATAATAATAATAATAATAATAAATAATTAAAAATTTTAATTAATTAATATTTTCTGAAACTAGGGATATGTAGGGAATTTTTTGAATTATGAAGGGTATTTTGGTAATTCAGACTAAAAGGGGCAAAACTATCTTTTGCCTAGAAAAACCCTAATCCTCTTCTTACTCCCTATTGTGTTGCCACCGCCACCACCCAGATAGCGGCGGCCATTGTAAGGGGGCAGGGGGCGCCGCTCTAGCTTGCAGGCGCACTTCCTACGGGCGTCCCCACCGTTGCGGTCGGGCGCCCCCGCGGGCGGGCGCCCCTATGAACACCACTACCCCATAGGCCGATCTGCTTGTGGGCTCAGCGTCAACAACTGCCGCCCATGTGGGCGGTTGCCCCTACGGGCTCCATTGTAGGCAGCGGCCGCCCCTACGGGGCGCTAGCCCAAGGGCGAGCACCGCTACTAGCGCTATGTCCATAGGCAGCACCCTTGGGTGCTGCCGTTTGTGATGCAGGCGTAGTTCCTACATGCAGGCAACTTTGCTTGAGGGCGGTCGGCCGCCCTTGCGGCCTGCACGCAAATGGAAGCAAGCTACCATCTGCGAGGGCATCAATAATTGTTGCCCTTTCTCGCTTTTGCGTCAATGATTTAGACATCAAAACCTTTTCCAAAACATAACACGCATAGTTCAAAACTAATCTTTTGCACGAACAACCTAGCTCTGATATCGCTATAGGGAAATCTGAGGGTGACATCACATGCATAGTGGAAGAACATAAAAACAAAATCTCTAATTTCCCAAAGATGTGTTCGTCGTCACGTGAAGATTGGTGCACAAAATCCGTGAAACTTAAAACTACGTATATGAAAGATTGTGTTACCTTGGGAGATCGTATATCCCTGAATCTCTACAGATCTATAAGAGAAGGTGAAGGAGGTCAAGCGTCCTCCTCTCTAGCGGTAATCCACATAACAGGGCTGCAACGATGCTCCTCAAATCTCCAAGCCTACTATATGAGGAGGAGAAGGGGAGAGGAGAATAGGAGATGGCAACCCAAAAAGACTCTAGCCTTTAAACCATTGATTTCCTCCTATTTATAGATGTCCCCTATCGACTTAACTCTAATTGGGTATTGAATCTCCATCCAACTACCCAAGTCTCTTAGATTAGTGGATCTTTATCCAATAATCTCTCATTAGCTCTTATTGGATCTCAGCCATAGGATCCAATAATTTAGGAGCTTATTGGATATCTAATAAGATAGTGGCTCAAATGGATATCTCATATCCGAACCTCTACTCATCGTAATGCCTACCATATGTGTGTGACCCTCTAGGCCCAATATCGAGCTAGTCGTGAGTCATACTTATTAGGCCTAAGATGGGGGGGTGGTTGAATTAGTGCAGTGGTAAAATTAGGGATTCTAATCGTTTCGTTTTGATTAAAACCGATTCCGACGAAAATCATTTCGTAAAGATCTTAACCTGAAACATGATCGTAAATGTATTGAAAGTAGTAAGCAAGTAAAATGGTTTATAGTTAAAGTAAATTGCTTAAGACGAAACGTAAACTAATTTTTTATAGTGGTTTGGTCGTCGTGACCTACATCTACTCCACCGATTCCTCTTCCGTCGAGGCCACCGGCATCCACTATCGGTCTTCCTTCAATAGTCGAAGACCAACAACATTTTACAGCTCTTTCTCCTTTTACCGTGTTTAGGAGATAACCCTTACACCCCCACTTACTCCTCTCTCAAACTATTCTAACACTTAGATTTTTGAGAGGATTTCACACAAGATTACAAAAACGTTTCTTTCTTTTTCACTCTCAATACTTGTGTATGTTAACCAAGGATGAGAGGGGTGTTTATAGGCTTCAAGTTGATTCAAACTTAGAGCCTAAAAATATCTCGTCCCAGGTTTCCTAAGTATGAGCGATACCACTGCCAGTGTCAGTCTGACATTGACACTACAATAGGGGGAACCACCGCTTGACACCTGACATTAGGCTATACCACTACCCAGACTAGTAATACCACCACCTGACAGCCTCTCGGAGACTGTGTCTGGGCGGTACCACCGCCCAGACCGGTCATACCATCACCTAACATAGTCTCGGAGACTGTGCCACCTCTTACATCACTATTTGGGCCTTTTCACTTGGCCCAACACAGTCCTTACATGGGCCCAACTGGCCCCTAATTGGGTTGACCCAATTTCAATCCTAATTATGTACTAACTATAAATTCTAAGGCATACACTAAGCTAAATAAGTTTGATGAGTCAAGGTTTCTTCCAGCGAGCTTCCGACGATCTTCCGATGAACTTTCGAACTCCCAACGAAATCTCGTTCTAAACTCCGAGACTTTATTTTGCTTTATGCCTTGCTATCATAGTTAATCCTGCATATTTAAAACACACTTCAATCTAGACAATTATTACTAAGCATGAATCATGTTGTCCGGCATGTCATTGGTCCATCGACGTTTTGTCTAATTCTTCGGCGCATCGTCCTCTCTTACGACCTATTGCCCAATTGACCAGTTGACCATTGCAACTCCAATATCCTTGGTGCAATATCTGGTCTTCTTGGCCCGATGCCCAAAACCATGGCTCGAAATCTTATATCAATACGTCGACCGATCCTTCGACTCGACGTCCAATCTTATAACATGTTTTTCTCCGGCCCAACATGATTCTTCCTGCTTTAATTATCTCTCTCTGATCGAAGCATCCTACATGACTCAAAATGTAAATCAAATCATAAACACTATCAATTGGTTTTATCATCAAAATTCGAGATTGAACAATATCTTCCTTTTTTATGATGACAACCAATTGATGATGGAGTTAACTTTAATTCCCTATATCAATATGCCATATTGATAGAACTTTTGGATTCAAAAGTCCAAGCAACATGTCATGATAAAATCATGTATAACATCATACTTCTCACCATTTCTCATCAACAAAAAGGAGAAGTTCAATTAACAAGTGTTTAAGACATATTACAGTTCAAATCATTGCAATATAATCTTCAGTTTTATCATCATATAAGCTAGCAAAAATTTGAGTTTTGCAAGTTTGTAAATTTTGCTATATGTGCAAGTTTAGCATATTTTGCTTCTTGAGATAGGCAAGATAAGCACTATTGCTTCTCTTGAGATTGCAAGTTAGTAAGTCTTGGTGATGTTCAAGATAGCAAGTTCTACATCATGCAAGCTAGCAAATTTTTACATCGTTTTTAAAGAATGTAAGCTAGCAAGCTAGCATTATTTGAGATGTTCAAGAAAGCAACTTTTGCTTCTTGAAATATGCAAATTAGCAATATTTGCTTCTCCTTTGAGATGTGCAAGCTAGTAAGATAGCAAGTTTTACATTAAGCAAGTTAATACATTTTGCACCATGCAAGCTAGCAAATTTTACATAATTTTAGAACAAGTATAGCTAGTTCTTTCTCCACCTTTGTCATTGTCAAAAAGAAGGGAAGAATACAATTTTGTACTTCTTTTTCCCTTTACAACAATTTTCAAATCATGACAAAGATAAATAATCATTTTAGAGTATCATTTTAGAAAATGGTAATTGTTGACTTTCACATCATTACATTAAAAAAAAAAAATCATAGTATTGCATATATCATTCCAAATCATAAATATTTCAAATCACAATGGTATCAAAACGTCAAATTACATCATACCATGCATGATCATAACTTCTCATTTGTATGCATTAAAATAATATCACGAGTATCTTATGCATTCATATCATCACATGAAGAATATCAAGAAGAACTTGGTGATGAGATATACTTCATGAATACAAGGAATTTTACATAATAAAATTCAAGTCATAAACCTTAAAGGATGTCAATTAGCATATCATGGTTTATTAGAATAAGTCTTCTTTTTAGTGAATAGCAAAAAGAATAATAGGAGAACAAGATCTCAATTCATGCATATCAATAGATATGATTTACTTTGACAAATCTCATTTTTAGTAAATAACAAAAAGAAATATGGGAGTTCAAAAATAAGATCTTGATTCATAAACGATTTCAAGTTATATATCACAAGAAATCAAGATCATGATTTCGATAGGATCCATTAAATTCAAATCATTTTCATAATCCATGAGATTCGTAAAAGCATAATATACATGGATTCATTAATGAAAAATCAGTAAAAGCATTTGTAGTTATTTGTTTCATATAAGTATGCTAAGTTTTTTCGTATGAAAACTATACATCATAGTTTAGAATCGAAAGAGCAAATCTCATCATAGAAATCATCAAGATCAATAAACCATGAATTACCCAAAAATCATCATTACTTTAAATCATCATGCATAATTAAATATAAAATCGTCAAGAATGATACTTACATTGCCAAATCAAAATATGCATCAAAAATCAAAAAAGTAACTTTCATTACGGTAAAACCTGATAAGCCATAAATTACAAGAATCATCATGCATAATTTCAAAAGATAAACTCATTAAGCATAATCATCAAACATGGTTTCATAAATCATAGCGCATCTCCAATCAAAATCGAGAAACAATTTGGAAATCAACATGATACATGTTATTGCTTCGTAAATTAATCTTGTTAGGTGTATAAGAATTAGATTTATATCTAACAGTTTATTGTATTATTACATCATTAAAACAACAAGCATGATTTCATAAGGAATTTTTAATCAAAATCATTTTATTTATTTATTATAAAACATGTAATTTTCATGATTATTTTTAAAATCACTAGAAAGGTAAGCATGATCCCAATATATTTTTTTTGCATTTTCATTACATTATTAAACATGTAAATTTTTAGAAAAAATAATTAAAAATAACTCATGAAAAGCATCATGTAATTTTGAAATAAACTAAGGGGATTTTGATTACCTCATCATCGAAAGCCATTAAGGCGTAGTTGGCCTTTGTTGATTTTTTCCTTGTCTTTGGAGGAGCTCGATTCATCCCAAAGTGCTTCCCTCTTCTTGTGTTCATAGCAAGTAGTTGCGTTCTTTCTATATTTTAATTTTTGTTTCATGAACTTTTTAAATTTCATAGTGAGGAGTTCAAGTTCACCATCACTTGAGCTTATGCTCGAGTGGTCTTCGATTATTCTAAGTCTGAAATCCTTCTTGTTCTTTGAAAGGTTGTTTTTAAGTTTGTTTTGTGCCACATTAGTTATTTAATAAGTCATGAAAGACCCAATTAGTTCTTCGAGTGGAAGGTTGTTTTGTTGGGATCAAGAGCAGCACTAAGAAGGGAGGGAGGGAGGGGTGAATTAGTGCAACCAAAAACATTCCCGATTTCAAAAATCTTTGTTTCAATTAAAACTGATTCTGACAAAAATGGTTTCGATTCAATCCATTTCAGAGAGAATTTGAACTTGAAAGCTTTTGTAAAAGTGCAAGAGAAGATTACGGAGATTTACAATAATGTAAATTGCACAAATGAAAAGCACACTAGAATTTAGAGTGGTTAGGTCAATGTAACCTACATCCACTTTCGGATTCCTCCTCCAATAAGGTCATCGGCGTCCACTAAAGGCCTTCCTTTAATAGGTGAAGGCCAACCCCCTTTTATAGCTCTTTCTCCTTTTGCTAGGTTTTGGAGACAACCCTTACAAGTTTCACTCCTATTTCTTGAATGGTTAAAAGGCTAAGAGATGGAGGAGAAAAGGGTGGGGTATTTATAGGTCCCAATAGCTTTAAAAAGTATCTTATCTCATATTTTCGGGGTACTAGCAGTACCACCGCCATTACTGGGTGGTACTACCACCTGTAATCTAACACTGGGCAGTACCACCGCTCAGTCAGGGTGGTATTACCGCCTAACAAACCTTGGAGACCGAGCTCTGGCAGTACCACCGCTTGACAGGGGTGGTACCACCATTGGCAGGTAATAACTACCAGTGGTACCATCGCCCAGATCACCTGGGGGACTAGGTCACCAAGCGGTGCCACCGCCAGCCATATTTTTAGGGGCTGAATAGGCCTAATTATGTTGAATCTCGGATTTTGATGATGAAGTCAATTGTCATTTGTTATCTAATCCATATGTTGAAATAAGTATGCTGGATTAACTATGATGGCAGTAAGACATGCAATAAAAGTTGCGCCAGAGTCAAGACCATGATCACGTTGGGGGTTCGAGAGTTCGATGGAAATCCGGATGATCATCGGAGGTTCTGCGAAAACCAACCAAGAAGTCGCAGAGCTTGTCAAAGAAGCTCGTCGGAACTCGCCAAGTGGACCGTCATGAAGTCCAAGAGCTTACCGAGAGTCCACCAGAACATTGCCGAGAGTTCGTCGGAGGTTCACCGGAAGATCGCCGGAAGCTCGCCAGAAGAATTGACATAGGGATTTGTTTAGCTTAGAATATGTCTTAGGAATCCTAGTTAGCACGTAATTAAGATTGGATTTGGGCCAACCCAATTAGGGGCCGCCCAATAAGAGGCCCAAACAATGCCCCAAGAAGACTCACCGTCGTGGCATAGTCTTTGAGACTATGTCAAGCAGTGGTACCGCCAGTTTGGCCGATTGTACCACCCCTAGCAGGGTGCCAGGTGGTGGTACCACTAGTCTGGGCAGTGGTGCTACCCAACACAGCCTCCCAGGCGATGGTACCACCAGACACCACCGCCCAAGACAGTGTCAGCCAAACTGACATTGGGCGATGGTACCGCCCGTGCCCGAGGAACTAAGGATGAGATGTTTTTAGGCTCCAAGTTTTAATCAACTTGAAGCCTATAAATACCTCTCTCATCCTTGGTTAAAGTACACAAGTATTGAGAGTAAAAAAGTATAGAAACGCTACTGCAATCTTGTGTGAGCTCCTCTCATAGTTCTAAGTGTTAGAATAGTTTGAGAGAGGGGTGAGTGGGCTGTAAGGGTTATCTCCTAAACCCGGTAAACGGAGAATTGAGTTGTAAAAGGGTGGTTGGCCTTCGCCTATTGAAGGAAGGCCTCTAGTGGATGTCAGTGGCCTCGACGGAAGAGGAATCGGAGGAGTGGATGTAGGTCATGATTGACCAAACCACTATAAACAACCGTCTTCTCTAGTTTGCATTTATTCTTGCTATTACCTTACTGCAAACCTCTTCAATAGCTTACTACCTTAAATACTTTTATGAACACGCTTTCAAGTTAAGTTTCTGAAAACAATTATATGTCAGAAACGGTTTTATCGTACGAAAGTTTTTAAACTAACGTTATTTTACCGCTGCACTAATTCACCCCCCCCTTAGTGTTGCTCCGATCCTAACAAATTAAGTTAGTGGGATCACCTCCTAACCCTAACTTAATTTACAATTCTAACTATGATATAGACAAGTAATTAGTCCGGTACGTCGATTTCACTTTCGGCGATCCTCCGGTAAACTTCTCGGCGAGTCTTCCGGCGTGTTTCCGGCGAACTCCCGACCAACTATTGGCTAGTCTTCCGGCATGCTTCCGGCGATCTCCCGACAAGCTTTCGGTGAGTCTTCTAACGTGCTTTCGGTGATCTCATGATAAACTCATGGCGAGCTCCTAGTATGTCGTTTGAATCTTCGACTCCAGCCCATCATCTGTTTTACACCTTACTTCTATCGTAGTTAATCTTGCACACTTATCTAAACACATGGATTAGATCAAATAATTTACCAATTGATTTCATCATCAAAATCCAAGATTCAACAATCTCCCCCTTTTTGATGATGACAACCAATTGGTGAAGGAGTTAATCTTAACTCCCCCTATCTATATGTCATAATTGAGAAAAGACACTCTTGAATTCAGGGCCTTTGAAGTCAAGCATCAAATTGATAAGTTAGACTTATTATCATCATGATTTACCAAATCTAAAGATGATACTATGTATTTGTCGATAGAAATGATGTCAAGATATGATATCCATTTTCAAGTCCAAATCATAGAAATTTTCAACATCAAAGTAAGCACGATATTGCATCGTCATACTCATCATTTGAAGAAATAATATGGAAATTTTCAGCATCAAAGCATAGAATTTTCAATCATCAAAGTAAGCAGCATTTTAAGTTTACAACATTAAAGTAAATAACATAGGATTATAACATCAAAGTATGCATAATAAAAGAGAGGATTTCATCCATTTCTCTCGCTTTGTCATCAGCAAAAAGTCATACATAATTATTCAGGTGGTGGCAAGTCAAAATGTCTAAACAATGTATTAAGTTGTTGATGAATCTGCTATAACTCAATTAAAATTTGATCTTGGCGTTGTTCAAGTCGATCTTGACATTGTTCAAATCGATCCATCCGAGTCCCTATGTCATAGATAGAGGAAGGAGGTGCTTGCTTGCTCTACTAGAGGTGATGCCTCAAAGGGACCAGCTGGAGGAGATTGATTACCCTTAAAAATTGGTGTTTCAGGTTCTGGTTCAGTTTAGAGGGGATCAGTCCTTCTAGGCAGTCTAGTCCATATACCATTTCTGAATGTATATCTCAACCATTAAAGTAGATTTCTATTTATGATACTAAATCTATCTAGTTTTGTAACTTCTTCGTCGGGTGGAATAGCAATATCATAGGTATGGAGTAGTCTTGTGATTAAGCCACCATATGAAAGCATCATGTCCCTTTTTGATAGTTCAATCATGTTTTGTTGGATTAGGTAACCAAAACAATTGTTATATCTCTTCATAATTCAATACATGTTACCTAATTCTATTTGGCTTACTTCATCATGATAATATTATTTTGGAAGAATGATACTTATCAGGATGTGATGAAGTATTTTAGTTCTTAAGGGTAGTAAATGTTTGTAGCTTTTTAGAAGAATAGTTAAGTTAAGATTACCAAAAATTGTTCCTAAGGCATCAACATAAGTAGTCCCAACTGATTCTTCATCCTATTGTCCTCTAAAATAACACCCTCTTTCTTTTACCGAAATTCCTATGATGTTGCAAATTGTGCTATTCGTAATGGGTATATAATGTCCTAAGAGATAAGTAAATACCCTTTCGTCTTCATCTACATGTAAATTGTTGTAAAATAGCCTATCAAGTCTAGGGTAGATAGGTTCACTCATTTGAAGGATTGGGAGAATGTCTAGATTAGCAAACCATTAAATAGGTTCCAAGTCACTTAATTCATCTAAATCAATATATTTACCCTTATGAACATGTCTAGACTGTATGGATGAAAATTTTAGGGTATGTTGATTAGAATCGAAAAGTAGAGAGTCATAATTTTCATCTAATCTTCTTTTCCCTTTGTCCCTAGAGGATCTTCTAGAACCCATGGAGACTACAATTATGAAGACAAATAAGGAGCAAGAATAAATAATACAGAGGGGAATCAATTTAATTTAGAGAATACCTTAGCATATTTTCCTTCTAGTGATCTTCAAAAGGTTGTTTGGAGATTGATCCTTGATCTAGTAGGAAGTGGGGATTTTTGAGTTGCTAGAGGGAGAGCAAGATGTTCAAGAGGTTTGGTGCTGTTTGGAGGAGTGCAGAATGTGTTGGGGTCGGTTCTACCATCGGCCCTAACTTGGTGTTTATAAGGGGCGGGTTGCGGGCGGTGGTACCGCTAGCTGGGCGGTGCCACCGCCTACCACTCGTGACAACAGGCGGTGCTACGGCCAGCTGGGTGGTACCACCACCTACAAGCAATGAGCACTGCTCACATAGTTGTGTGGTGCTGTCATGGCGTGATTCCAACTTGTAAGAATTTTATTGTTGTGAACCACACAACCTTATCATGTAAAATTCACATCAGAAGAGAAGAAGATTCGTATTGAAGATTGTATGTTTATGATTCATCATATAAAATGTATACCATATTCAAACATTATATTGAACTCATATTGTAAAATGCACACCATAAGTTCATGATTCATCATATAACATTTGTATGCAAACATCATAAAAACTCATATGGAAAAATGCATATGGCTCATTACGCACACTATAAGATCATGATTCAGGTGAGTGATCAAGAAAGTCTGAAAATAAAAATTTAACAAATTCATGCATTCAGACATTTTAACATCCCTAATTCCCTTCTAATGAAATCAAATTATTCTTCATTTAAGGATTTTGTAAAGATATCGGCTAATTGATATATCGTATCAATAAACTCTAATATTACATAATAATTATTAATAAGATCTCATATGCAGTGATGCCTAATGTCAATGTGTTTAGTTCTAGAGTGTTGAATAGGATTTTTGTTAAACATATTACACTTATATTGTCACATTATATAGGAATATTCTTAAGAAAATTTTTATAATCTTCTAATATATTTTTTATCCATACAACTTGTGCACAACATACACTTGCCGCAATGTATTTGGCTTTAGTTATGGATAGTGTAACCAAATTTTATTTCTTGGAGGACCAAGAGACAAGTGCTTGTCCTAAAAATTGACACGTTCCGAATGTGCTTTTTCTATCTATTTAGCACCCAGCAAAATCAACATCGGCGTAACCAAGTAATTCAAATTTTTTTTATTTTGGATACCATAATCCTAATTTAGTATTTCCTTTTAAGTATCTAAAAATCCTTTTGATAGCTTTTAAATGAGATTGCTTGGGGTTAGATTAAAATCTAGCATAAAGTCCTATACTAAATATGATATCCGGTCTAGTTGCGGTGACATATAGCAAACTACATATCATACCCCTATAAGTTTTTTGATCAAAGCTTTCTCCACCTTTGTCAATGTCTAACTTAGTAGAGATACTCATAGGAGTATTGATGGCCTTTGAACTATCCATATTAAACAGTTTTAGCAAGTCGAATGCATATTTTGTTTGACCAATAAAAATACCACTATTAAGTTGTTTGATTTGTAAGCCTAAAAAGAAGGTTCGTTCCCCCATTAGGCTCATTTCAAACTCTAGACTCATGCTTTTAGCAAATGATTCACAGAAGGATTCAATTGTAGGGCAAAAAAAAATGTCATCAAAATAAATTTGAACAATGAGAAAATTATTTTTAAAATATTTAATAAACAATGTAATATTGACTTTGCCTTTAGAGAAATTCGCTCCTCTTCTTCGGATACACTCAAGTCATTCCATGTTACTTTAAGAGCCTTCTTTTTTGGTTGCCTCTTCTTGGCTAGGGGACATTCGCTCTTGTAATGTCTCAGCTTCTTGTATTCGTAGCATATTACTTGATCTTTCTTGGGTTCAAATTTATTTTTAGTGTCATTTTTAAATTTATTCCTTTTTATGAATTTTTAAATTTTCTTGTTAAGAGTGCCAAGTCTTCATCAAGGTCCTCATCACTTGAGTTTTCTTTCAAGTGGTCTTCTTGAGTTTTTAGTTTCATATCCTTTCTGTTCTTTGGAAGGGTGTCCTCAAGCTCTTAATGAGCTTTACAATTCATCTCATAGGTCATTAGTGACCTAATTAGTTCTTCGAGAGAAAAATTATTTAGGTCTCTGGCCTCTTGAATGGCCGTGACTTTAGGGTCTCAACACTTAAGGGATATTAAAATTTTATTAACAAGTTCAAAATCCGAGAAACCTTTACCAAGTCCTTTTAGACCATTGATGACATCTGTAAATCAAGTGTACATATCTCCAATGATCTCACTCGGTTTCATTCGAAACAACTCATAAGTATGCACTAGAAGATTAATTTTTGACTCCTTCACTCTACTAGTGGCTTCATGAGTCACTTCGAGTGTATGCCAAATATCAAAAGCAGTTTCACAAATGGACATACGATTAAACTCGTTTTTATCTAAGGCACAAAACAAGGCATTCATAGCCTTTGCGTTTAAAGCGAAAGTCTTCTTCTCCAACTCATTCCAATCGTTCATTGGAAGAGAAGACTTTTGAAACCCATTTTCTACAATATTCCATAATTTGAAATCCATTGAAATTAGGAAGATCCTCATTCTAGTCTTCCAATGAGTAATCTGTCCCATTGAACATGGGCGGACGTATAATTGAATGACCCTCTTGGTTGCCGACAAATGCTATCTCTCTTGGGTTTTAAACCAAACGAGAGTGAACCAAGCTCTGATACTAATTGTTAGGATCAAGAGCGGCACTAAGAGAGGGGGTGAATTAGTGCAGCGAGAAACTTTCCCGATTTCAAAAGTCTTTGTTTTGATTAAAACTGATTACAATGAAAATAGTTTCGATTCATTCCATTTCGAAGAGAATTTAAACTTGAAAGATTTTGTAAAAGTGTAAGAGAAGATTAAGGAGATTTGCAGTAATGTAAATTGCACAAATGAATAGCAAACTAGAATTTAGAGTGGTTCGGTAAATGTGACCTAAATCCACTTTCGGATTCCTCCTCCAACTACGTCACCGGCGTCTACTAAAGGCCTTCCTTCAATAAGCAAAGGCCAACCACCTTTTACAGCTCTTTCTCCTTTTGCCGAGTTTAGGAGACAACCCTTACAAGTCTCACTCCTCTTTCTTGGATGGTTATAAGGCTAAGAGATGAAGCAGGAGAACTCTTCTCACTTTTACAATACTTTACGACTCAAGAACTCAAGATTATACCAAAGCTTTCATGCCCTTTCATGTAGAAAAGGGTGGGGTATTTATAGGCCCCAATGGCTTAAAAAATGGAGCCAAAAAGTATCTTACCCTAGATTTTCGGGGTACTGGCAGTACTACCGTCTGCAATCTGACATTGGGTGGTACCACCGATCAGTTTGGGCAGTACTACTGCCTGACAGAGCTTAGGGACCAAGCTCTGGTAGTACCACCGCTTGACAGGGGTGGTACCACCGCTGGCAGTTAATAACTATCGATGGTACCACCGCCCAGACCACTTGGGAGACTGGGTTAGCAGGCAGTGCCACCACCAGCTATGTTTTCAAGGGCTGAATGGGCTTTTCATTCCAGCCCAATTCAGCCCTATTAAGGGCCCAATTGGCCCCTAATTAAGTTAGTGGGATCACCTCCCAATTCTAACTTAATTTATGATTCTAACTATGATTACAACAAGCAATTAGTCTGGTATGTCGATTTCTCTTTCGGCGATCCTTCGATGAACTTCTCGATGAGTCTTCCATCGTGCTTCCGGCGAACTCCCGACGAACTCTGGGCTAGTCTTCTGACGTACTTCCGATGATCTCCCAATGAGCTTTCGACGAGTCTTCTATTGTGCTTTTGGTGATCTCACGAAGAACTAACGGCGGGCTCCTGGTATATCATCTAAATCATTGACTCCAGCCCATCATCTATTTTATACCTTACTGCTATCGTAGTTAATCTTGTAAACTTATATCAACACATGGATTAGATCAAATAATTTACCAATTAATTTCATCATCAAAATATGAGATTCAACATGTTTAAGTCTTTTGCCTCTTGTATGACAGTTACTTTTGAATCCTAGTTCTTATGAAGAGAACGTAAAATTTTGTTTACAAGTTCAAAATCCGAAAAACCTTCACCAAGTGCTTTTAAATCATTAATGACATCCGTAAAACGGGTGTATATGTCTCTATTGGTTTTACTTGGTTTCATATAAGAAAGTTCAAAATCATGTATCAAAAGATTTATCTTAGAATCTTTTACTCTACTAGTGCCTTTGTGTGTGATTTCAAAAGTATGCCAAATATCGAAAGTCATTTCACACATAGAAATTCGATTGAATTCTTTTTTATCTAAGGCGCAAAATAGAGCATTTATAACTCTAGCATTTAAAGAAAAAGTCTTCTTCTCTAAATCATTCCAATGGTTCATTGGAAGAGAAGACCTTTGAAAACCGCTTTCGATAATATTCCATAAATTCAAATCTAAAGAAAGTAAGAAAACTCTTATCTGAGTTTTCCAATAAGTGTAGTTTGTCCCATTGCACATAGGAGGACGAATGAGAGAGTGACTCTCTTGAAAGTCGAAAAGAGCCATTTCTCTTGGGTTTTAAACCAAATGAGTAATTACGAGGCTCTGATACCAATTGTTCGGAATGAGTCAGCACTAAGAGGGGGGTGGGGGGGGGGGAGAGGGATGAATTAGTGCAATGGTAAAATCACGGATTCAAATCATTTCATTTTGATTAAAACCGATTTCGATGAAAACCATTTCGTTTATAGTGGTTCGACCGTCGTGACCTACATCCACTCCACTGATTCCTCTTCCGTCAAGACCACCGGCATCCACTATCGGTCTTTCTTCAATAAGCGAAGACCAACCACCTTTTACAGCTATTTCTCCTTTTACCGGGTTTACGAGATAACCCTTACACCCCCACTTACTCCTCTCTCAAACTGTTCTAATACTTAGATTTTTGAGAGGAGTTCACACAAGATTACAGTAACGTTTCTTTCTTTTTCACTCTCAAAACTTGTGTATGTTAACCAAAGATGAGAGGGGTATTTATAGGCTTCAAGCTGATTCAAACATTGAACCTAAAAATATCTCAACCCGGGTTTCTCGGGTACAGGCGTTACCACCGCCTGTGCTGGGCGATACCACCACTAGTGTCAGTTTGACACTAACACTGCACTAGGTGGTACCACTACCCAATCTGGAGGTACCACCACCTGACACCTAACACTAGGTGGTACCACTGCCTGATAGTCTCTCGAAGACTATGTATGGGCAGTACCACCGCTTGACACAATCTCGGAGACTGTGCCACGATGGTGTCACCTCTTGGGTCACTATTTAGGCCTTTTCACTTGGCCAAACACAGTCCTTACATGGGCCCAATTGGCCCCTAATTGGCCCCTAATTGGGTTGGCCCAATTTCAATCCAAATTATGTGCTAACTACAAATTCTAAGGCATACACTAAGCTAAATAAGTCTGATGAGTCAAGGTTTCTTCCGACGAGCTTCCAGCGATCTTCCGACAAACTTTTGAACTCCCAACGAAATCTCGTTCTTAACTCCAGGACTTCATTTTGCTTTATGCCTTGCTATCATAGTTAATCCTGAACATATAAAACATACTTCGATCTAACCAATCATTACTAAGCATGAATCATGTTGTCCGGCATGTCTTTGGTTCATTGATGCTTTATCCGATTCTTCGGCGCATCGTCCTCTCTTGCAGTCTATTGCCCTATCGGTCAATTAACCTCTACAACTCTGATATCCTTGGTATAATATCTGCTCTTCTTGGCCCGATGCCCAAAACCATGGCCCGAAGCCTTTTGTCGATATATCGACCGATCCTTCGACTTGACGTCCAATCTTCTGACATGTTTTTCTCCAGCCTAACATGATTCTTCCTACTTTAATTGTCTCTCCCTGATCGAAGCATCCTAAGTCACTCAAAACATAAATCAAATCATAAACACTATCAATTGGTTTCACCATCAAAGTCTGAGATTCAATAATACCTATCAGAACTCCTTCTAGCTTAGTGAATTATTATCTCCATAATAATTCACTCGACTCATCGATTGCGGATGTACTAGGGCACTACGCCATAGTCCCTAGACGATACTGTTAGGATCAAGAGCACTAAGAGGGGGGGGGGTGTGAATTAGTGTAGTGAAAAACTTTTGTCGGTTAAAACAACTTTCGTACGATGAAATTTGATTTCGATGAAAATTGTTTCAAAAAGATCTTTTAAGTTAAGACCAAGCAGAAGTGTAGTTGATGTAAAGCAATGAAGGCAGTTTGTAGTTAAGATAAAGAGCAGAAAATAAATGTAAACTAAGATTTAGAGTTGTTCGGTCAATCTTGACCTACATCCACTTTTGGCTTCCTCCTCCGATGAGGTCACTGACATCCACTAGAGGCTTTCCTTTAATAGGCGAAGGCCAACCACCCTTTTATAGCTTTTCTCCTTTTGACGGGCTTAGGAGACAACCCTTACAAGTTTTCACTCCTCTCTTAAATGATCAACACTTAGGAAAAACGAGGGAGAAGAACTCTAGTTTTTACAATACTTTTAAACCCTCAAATACTCAGAATTGAAGCAAGCTTTCAGTTGCCCTTTCATGCAGAAAAGGTGGGGTTTACATAGGCCCCAATCAGTTTGAATTTAGAGCTCAAAAGTATCAATTCCCAGATTTTCGGGGTCATAGCGGTACCATCGCCATAACTGGGTGGTACTATCACCTATCATTTGTTACTAAGCAGTACTACGGCTCAGTCTAGGCGATACTACCGCCTGACAGCGCTCGAAGACTGAGCTCAAGCAGTACCACCACCTGACAGGGGCGGTACCACCGCTGGCAGTAATAACTGTCGGCGCTACCACCACCTGACAAGGGCGGTACTACTGCCTAGAACTCCTGGGAGACCGAGTCTCCTGGGTGATGCCACCGCCGGCCAAGAATTCTGGGTCCGAATGGGCTGATCCATTCGGCCCAATTTGGCCCATTCGGACCAATTTGGGTTTGTTAAGGGTCCAATTGGCTCCAGATTAAGTTGATGGGATCACCTCCCAATTCTAACTTAATCTACCTACTAACTATGACAATTAAGACATCAATACAGTAAAACGTGTTTTGGTGCGTCAATCGCTTCTTCCAGCGAGCTTCCGGCGAACATCCGATGAACCCTTAGCGATGCTCCGGCGGACTCCCGGTAAACTCCTGGACTTCGCGATGATCCTCTTGACGAGTTCCGAAGAGCTTCTTTGACAAGCTCCTGGACTTCTCGGATTGTTCCCGCAGAACCTCCGATGAATGTCCGGACTTCCGACGAATTCTTGAACCCCCAACGTGATCTTGGTCTTGACTCCGGCTCGACACCTACTGCATGTCTTACTGCCATCATAGTTAATTCTGCATACTTATCTCAATATATAGATTAGATAAACAAATGACAATTGACTTCATCATCAAAATCCGAGATTCAATAATCTCCCCCTGAGATAAGTCATTCTTGAATTCAAAGCCTTTGAATTCAAGAGACATATTGATAAGTTAAGTTCATTTAAACTTATCAATACCCATCATGATGTAACTTCTAAAAATGATATCACGGCATAACATCCATTTTCAAGTCTCATATTTCAAATGTGACGGATATCAATCATAGCAATACATCATATGCTCAGAAATCAATTTGTAAAATTGCAATGTATGTAACATCCCTCATTTCTGAATTTTCGTATAAGTTTCTAGTTCTAATGTAAGTATCTATTTTAAATTTGATAAAAGAGCCAAAGTATTAATCCGATAACTTATTCATAAGATTAGGAGGATTTGTTCAAAAAAAAAATCTGAGGACCTATATATAAACCCTGAGGACATAATCGTAAATATAATAATACAAGGACTAAATTGTAAAATGCATAAAATTATAAATCTCACCGTTTAAGCCTCTCTGCCATCGTTCTTAAGGAACCAGAGAAGGCAACTACGTGTATGAACAGAGAAAAAAGGAAAGAAGAAGAGGAAAAAAAAGGGGAAGAAGAAGAAGAAAAAATTTGGGGCTTTAAGGTTTCTTGCTAAAATCTTCTCATTTATGATCATAATTCTCAAAGGCAAGTATTCTAACCCCATCCTACAGAAGTATTAGTCTCTGTTCTTGTTAGGATCGGAGCGGCACTAAGAGGGGGGGGTGAATTAGTGCAGCAGTAAAGTATGATAAACTTTTGACAATTTAAACACTTTCGGAAACTTCGTATGATAAAAGTAACATTTTCGTTTGAAACCGTTTCGATTGCATTTTAACTTGAAGAGATAAGTAAGATGGAGATAAAGAAGTAGAGCATTAAAGTGCAAATGGTTTGCAGTAATGTGAATGACAATAAGTAAATGCAAACCAGAGATCACGCCGATTTTACAGTGGTTCGGTCAAATGACCTACATCCACTTGCGAGGCCCCTCTTCGATGAGGCTCCCACCTTCCACTAGCAAATCTCTTGAAGGGGAAGGGTAAATACCCCTCTTACAACTTTTTATAAGTGGTTCACTCTCTTACAGATTTTCAGCAAGAAAGAAGGAGGTAAACACTAGCAAATTGAAAACAAGACTAGCAAAGACTTTTCTAAGACCTTTCTCTCAAACAATTACTGCTCAAAAAGTTGTTATCTCAGCTGAGATTTGACGGGTATTTATAGGTCTCAAGAGGATTCAAATTTGGGCTCCAAAATTTGAATTCTCTTTGGGTTCCCGATGCTGGCGGTGCCACCGCCTATCAGTGTCAGACACTGACAGTGCTGGGCGGTGCCACCGCCCAGCTCTCGAGTGCTAGGCGGTGCAACCGCCCAGTCTGGCGGTGCCACTGCCAGACCCTTCGGTTACTTGTTGGGCTTCAATTTAGCCCAAACCAAGTCTAATTTTGGGCCCAGTTGGCCCCTAACCAGGATATAGGATTATCTCTTAATCCTAATCCTAATTACAAGTGAACTACATAACAAAAAAAAAAAAAACATCCTAAGCAAGTTTTCAACTGCGAATGTCGAGTCTTGTTCCGGCGAGCTTTCCGATGAACTTCTTCCGACGGACTCCCAGCAAGCTCCTGAACTTGTGATGACTTTATCGAGTAGCCGAGCCTTCTCGGTGATCTCCGTGAACCTCCGACGATCTCTTCGGCGAACTTCCGAAAATTCCGACAGGTTCCCGATTTCTTCTCGGTTGGTTCCGGCAGCATCTCCGACGATTTTTCGGACTTTTAAACGTCCATCGAACTTGACTTTGGTATTCTTGCTTTGTGTTTTCTAGTTATCGTAGTTAATCCTGCACACTTAACTCAATAATATGGATTAGATCAATTAACCCATTAATTGATTTTATCATCAAAATCCGAGATTCAACAATCTCTCCCTTTTTTATGATGACAATCAATTGATGACGGAGTTAAACATAACTCCCCCTATCTATATGCCATATTATGAGAGGATAAAAATACTTGAATTCCATCACATTGAATTCAAGCATAAATCGATAAGTTCTAATCATAGAACTTATCGTTATTCTCATTAAGCATAAGTAAGTGCGAAACTTCGATGAAAATCATTTTCAAGTCGAATGATAAGAGATAATTTTTACTACAACAGGAGATAAAGATTTTCAACATGAATTTCATAATATAAATGTAAGGCATGCTTTCAATATGATCAATCAATCTTGCGATATTCTCAAAGATTTTGCAAGGCATATAAGACATTCATATCACACAAGCTTTTGTCATAAGTATTCTTAGAATCGGCTTTTGCATCAAAATAGTTTTTATCAAACGAACGCAGCTTTCGTTTTTTAATCGCTGAAAGATTTCCGCTGCACTAATTCACCCCCCCCCCCCCTCTTAGTGCTTTCGATCCTAACAATTGGTATCAGAGCAAGGTTAACTCTCTAACGGATTAAAACCCAAGAGAAATGGCATACGCCGGAAACCAAGAGGGGCATTCTATTACGCGTCCACCCATGTTCAGTGGGACGGACTACACCTACTGGAAGACCCGAATGAGGATCTTTCTTATTTCTATGGATTTTGAACTGTGGAATCTTGTCGAAAACGGATTTTCGAAGTCTTCTCTTCCAATGATCGATTGGAATGATTTGGAGAAGAAGGCTTTCGCTCTTAATGCAAAGGCTATGAATGCCTTATTTTATGCACTTGATAAAAACGAGTTTAACCGTGTTTCAACTTGTGAAACTGCATTTGATATTTGGCACACACTCGAAGTGACCCATGAAGGCACAAGTAGAGTAAAAGAGTCAAAAATCAATTTGCTGTTACATTCTTTCGAACTTTTCCGGATGAAACCGAGTGAAACCATTGGCGACATGTTTACCCGTTTCACGGATGTCGTCAACGGTCTAAAAGGACTCGGAAAGAGCTTTTCAGATTTTGAGCTTGTTAATAAGATATTAAGATCCCTTCCTAAGAGTTGGGATCCTAAAGTCACGGCTATTCAAGAGGCAAAAGATCTGCGAAATTTCCCTCTTGAAGAACTAATCGGGTCATTAATGACCTACGAAATGACTTATAAAGCTCATGAAGAGCAAGAAGACATCCTTCCAAAGAACAGGAAGGATATGGCACTCAAAACTTCTGAATGCCACTTGAGAGAAAACTCAAGTGATGAGGACTGTGATGATGACTTGGCACTTCTAACAAGAAAGTTTAAAAAGTTCTTTAAAAAAAACAAGTTTAAAAATGATGCAAAAAATAAACTTGAACCCAAGAAGGACCAAGTAATCAGTTATGAATGCAAAAAGCCGGGACACTACAAGAGTGATTGTCCCCAAATCAAAAGGAGAACATCAAAGAAGAAGGCGCTTCAAGCAACATGGGATGACTCGAGCGCATCCGAAGAAGAGGAGTCCAACACCGAGCAAGTTGCTCTTTACGCCTTAATGGCCATCGAAGATGAGGTAACAAATTCAATAGATGCAGATTTATCATTCGATGAATTATTAAATGCTTTCCATGAATTGTTTGATGAGTGTAAGACTATCAGTAGTAAATACAAATTGCTAAAAAAGGAGCATGATAGTCTTATTTGTAATTTCGATAAGTTAAATGCTGAACAAGCCCATGCATAAAATGCCATGATCTAGAAACTCTCCATAAAGAAAACTTGCTACTTAAGGACACCTTGAAGAAATTCGAGGTTGGTAGCAAGTCATTGAACATGATCCTTACAAACAAGGGCCACGTTCCCAAAAGAAGTGGAATTGGATTCGTGAGAAGTTCTCACCAAAATCCAACCACCTTCATAAAAGGCTCCATCTTACATATTCGACATCAAGACAAATGTAACTTCTGTTGTAAATTCGGACACAAGACACATTGTTGTCCATTCAAGAAAATAAGTCCAAACAAATTGATTTGGGTTCCTAAAGGAACCATGACAAATTCTATGCAACATGATAAGAAATATAGATCTATTTGTGAGGCACCCAAAAGCAAATGGGTACCTAAAAATCATCCCTTCATATAAAAACATTAAAATTTTAGGCTGGAGCAAGAAATAATATTCTGCTCCTTGATTCTCGATAGTCATAAACCAAGAGTCAAAAAGGAACTCGCAACGCGTAAGTAACAAGTGGAAGTTATGAAATCACAAATGCGACTTGGATACAACCTTATTAGAAACATATGATTCCCAAATTCACATATCCCCTTGATCTTCGAACCTGTCAACTCTATCATCTACGAATTAATTCTTGTATCATGAAGAAACTAAATATGTCATGATCTTAAAAGGGATACCAAACAAACTATCAACATACGTACGACATACGCACGTTAAAAGATCTATCTTGATCGTACAAGAGCTTCTTCCTTAAATAAAAACTCATATGAAATCACGTAAGAAACGTTAATTGCTCTAAAATGAAAAACTCTCCTCAAGGCAAAGGCTCCCTGATCAAATCACATTAGGTGCTCACTGGCTGCAGGCAGTGGCACCTCTCCAGCTAGCGGTGGCACCTCCAACTACCACGGGTTGCCAGCGGTTGCACCGCTCCAACCAGAGGTGCAACCGCCCGCAACTCTGCCTTTTTAAACCCACGCTAGGGCCGGCGGTGGAACCGACCCCAACTCACTCCCATTTCCTCCTCTACTCTTCCAAGTCTCCTCCATTCTCATTTCACTCCTCTAAGCTTTCCAAATACCTCCCATTTCGGAGCAAAACATCAAGAATCCTTCCTTCTCTTGAAGATTTCACAAAGGTACTCTCTAAGAAGCCCTTAAATTCTGTTTTGTTCTTCATTTACTCTTGCTCATCATCATCCCTCTAAACAACAGTAGTTATGGGATCTAGAAGATCCTCAAGGGACAAGGGAAAGAGGAGATTAGTAGAAGAGTTTGATTTCACCCTTTTCGATTCAAAAAACCATGCTAAAAAATTTCCCTCTTTCGAACTTAGAAGTATCAATAAGGGAAAATACGTAGATCTAAATGAACTAAGAGACTTAGAGACTATCCAATGGTTTGCAAACCTAGATCTACTTCCAATCTTGCAGATTAACGAACCCATCTATCCTAGGCTAGTTAGATTATTTTACAATAACATACAAATAGATGATGAAGAAAGGATGTCCACCTATCTTTTAAGACAACACATCTCAATCACTGATAGGTTCATTTGCGATATGATAGACATTCCCATAAAAAGCATAGGACTTTACTTTAGAGGATCATGGGATGATGAAAGTATTGGAACATCCTATGTTGAAGCCTTAGGAACAATCTTTGCCAATCCTAACATGGCATTGGTTCCTAAAAGTTGTGAACATCTACTGCCTTTGAACACTAAGATACTTCATCATATCATGACTAGTATAATTCTTCCTAAACAATACCATCATGATGAAGTAAGTCAATTAGAATTAGGAACTATGTACTTAATCATGAAGGGACATGACATCTGTCTTGGTTATCTTATCCAACAAAACATGTTAGATTTATCTAAGAAAGATATGATGCTCCCATATGATGGTATAATCACAAGAATAATGAAAGCTTACGACATTCTAATACCACCAGAAGAAGAAGTAATGAAAGTAGATAGATTCAGCATAATAAACAAAAATCTACTTCACCGACTAAGATGTTACTATAGAAACGGTAACTGGGTTAGAATCCCTAGAAGGACTGATCACCCTCAACCTGAACCAGAACCGGAAACACCAGTATTTAGGGGTACCCAATCTCCTCTGACCCTTCCCTTTGAGGAAACACATCCAGTTGAGCAAACTCATACATCCATCGAAGAAATTGGGATTTGAATGGATCGATTCGAATAGAGACAAGAACGGATTGAATAACGACAAGATCAAATCCTATCTGAGCTGCAGCAAATTCATAGTCAAATTGACTCCTTGTTTAGGCACTTTAATTTTCCACCTCATCAATGAACTTGTTGAACACCTGTTGTTGTTGTAAGCTTCTTATGTTACTCACTTCTGATGTGCTGGCTGTAAACATCTATCTTACGCCTTGTGGTAAAAGTTATCTCAGATTTTTATGGTATCATTACTGTTTGGTATATGATGTGTCCAAATTAAGAATGTTGTGCTTTGAAACTAAAAGTTTTGAAAACCTTGTGCTTTGATTTCATTCAGAATTAGGAATGTTGATGTGTCCGAATAGATAAATTTGTTAAAATTATTTTTCGGACTATATTGAATGATCAAATCACTTGATTGCCATGTTTCTATGATTATATGTGAAAATCTGCAACAAAATCTTGTCCGAATGCATCTTATTTATTCGAATGCTATAAAACAGATTTTCTCGTACACTTTCATGAAAAATAAGTTTCTGAAATAGATTTGATGAAGTGATTCATGTGTATGTATTCCATCCTGCAAAATCTTTACATAGACAATGGATTATAACAAAAAGGGGAAGAAGTATTTAAAGCAATCTATGTAAAATTCCTCTATAAGCTTGCTATTATTATTTTCCTGGTATCATAATTACTATGCTTTTTGTTGATGACAAAGGGGGAGATATATGAATTGATAAACACTGCCATGATTAGAAATACTATGAGTGATGCTATAAACACTGCTATGATTATGCCATCCTTGCATCACCAAGAGATATATGAACATGTGCTAAAGTTTGCATTATGCCCTGAGTTGATATCTTATCATGTGAAGAAAATGCAAAACTTGCTAGAATATTTCAAATGTGTGCATCATGTAATAGTGCTTCATAGCTTTATATGATAATGTTCAAACTACATGATGAATAGTTACAAACACAATCATACAAACTTGATGATGTATGTCAAGCCTTGACATCATCTTTGAAGAGATACATCATGATGAGTATCATGATGGGAGTATTGATAAGTTTAACTGATCTAACTTATCAATACGTCACTTGAATTCTTAGGTCTTGAATTCAAGGTTGACTTATCTCAACTATGGCATATAGACAGGGGGAGTTAAGGATAACTCCATTATCAATTGATTGTCATCATCAAAAAGGGGGAGATTGTTGAATCTCGGATTTTGATGATGAAGTCAATTGTCATTTGTTGTCTAATCTATGTGTTGAGATAAGTGTGCAGGATTAACTACGATGAAAGTTATACAAGCAGCAGGAGTTGCGCTGGAGTCAAGTTCATGATCACGTTGGGAGTTCGAGAGTTCGACGGAAGTTCGGACGGTCGTCGGAGGTTCTGCGAGAACAGATCCGAGAAGTCCAGAAGCTTGCCAAGCGAAGCTCGTCAGAACTCGCCAAGTGGATCGTCGCAAAGTCCAGGAGTTTGCCGGAAGTCCGCAGGAGCATCACCGAGGGTTCATCGGATGATCGACAGAAGTTCACTGGAAACTCGCCGGAAGAAGCGATTGACGCACCGAAGCAAAGCTGCAGAAATTGTCTTAGATCTAATCGTAGTTAGCACGTTGATTAAGTTGAAAAATGGGAGGTGATCCCATTAGCTTAATCTTGGGGCAATTGGGCCCCTGAAAGACTGAAATTGGACCAAATGGAGCTAACCATTCGGACCCTGATTGCACCAGGAGGTGCAACCGCCTAGGCCAGGAGGTGGCACCGCCTGGGCTAAGCCTCCCAGCGAGACTGGGCGGTGCAACCGCCCCAGCCAGGAGGTGGCACCGCCTGAGCTCAGTCTTCGAGCTAGACTGGGCGGTGCAACCTCCCTGACAGAGAGGTGGCACCGCCTGAGCTCAGTCTTCGAGCTCTGGCAGAGAGGCGCAACCGCCTTAGTCAGGAGGTGGCACCGCCTGGGGCTCAGTCTCCGAGCCAGACTCAGGCGGTGCAACCGCCCCTAACACAGAGGTGCAACCGCTTGGGCTCAGTCTTCGAGCTCTACCAGGCGGTGCAACCTCTCCAGTCAGGAGGTGCAACCGCCTGATCCCGGAATTCCGGGATTTGATCGTTTTGAGCTCCAAATTTGAATTGGGTTGGGGCCTATAAATACCCCACCCATTCAGCACTGAAAAGATACAGACCTACACCGAATTCTTGAACTTTTCTGTGATTCTAAGAGCTCAAATTTGTGTAAAGTCCTAAAGTTCTCCTCTTTTTGTTCTTCAAGTCTTGAGTTGTAAAGAGAGGAGAAAAGGTCCTGTAAGGGTTGTCTCCTGAGCCCATCAAAAGGAGTGAATCTGTAAAAGGGCAGTTGGCCTTCGCCTATTGAAGGAAGGCCTCTAGTTGACGTCGGTGACCTCGTCGGTGGAGGAAGCCAAAAGTGGAGTAGGTCAAGACTGACCGAACCACTCTAAATCTCTGGTTTGCGTTTATTTTGAGCACTTTATCATTACTGCAAACCTCCTACATAGCTACTGCTCTCTGCGCCTTTACGAACAAGTTTCTAAGTGCTGATCTTTCCGAATCTGCATTCAGACGTAAATCGATGTTTTCATACATTACAGTTTACGTTTACGTTTTGATTCTGCAAAACTGTCTTCTACGCTTTTACGAACGAAGTTTCTAAGTTCAGACCCCTTTAAAACTATGTTTTTAACGTAAACTACGCAAACTGTGTTTAGACGTAAAACTGTGTTTTAGACGTAAACTACTTTTAAACGTAAAACTACGTTTAGACATAAAACTGCGTTTAGACGCAAACTGCGTTTAGACGTAAAACTACGTTTAGACGTAAAACTACGTTTAGACGCAAAGTGCGTTTAGCCGTAAAACTACGTTTAGACGTAAAACTGTGTTTAGACGTAAAACTGCGTTTAGACGCAAATTGCACTACGCTTAGACGAAATCTGATCTTAGACGCAAACTGCGCTTAGACGCAATCTGCATTTAGACGCAAACTGCATTTAGACGCAAACTGCGTAAACTGCGTTTAGACGCAAATTGTGTTTAGACATAAACTACACTTAATCATAAGTATTCTTAGAATTGGCTTTTGCATCAAAATAGTTTTTATCAAACGAACGCAGCTTTCGTTTTTTAATCGCTGAAAGATTTTCGCTGCACTAATTCACCCGCCCCCCCTCTTAGTGCTCTCAATCCTAACAATCAAACTCACAAGCTAGGAGCAAGAGATGGTATCTCGATAGTGGATGCTCAAGACATATGATTGGAGATCCATCTCATTTCTCTATGCTCACTAGCAAAGAAGAAGGGTACGTCACCTTCGGAGACAACAACAAAGGCAAAATCATTGGCAAGGGAACTATTGGTAACAAATTTAGTTTTTCCATTGATGATGTTTTACTAGTTGATGGATTGAAACATAATCTCTTGAGTATTAGTCAACTATGCGATAAAGGTTATATCGTTAAATTCGAATCAAATATGTGTATTATCGAAAAACCAAACAATAACTTGACTATGATTGCATTAAAACAAAATAATGTCTACACCATCAACCTTGATGAACTAAGTAATGAAATGTGCTTCTCCGCTCTAAATGATGATGCTTGGCTTTGGCATAGGAGAATAGGCCATGCAAGCATGAAACTAATATCTAAGATCTCATCTGGAGAATTAGTACGAGGGATTCCAAATATGAAGTTTACTAAGGACAAAGTATGTGATGCATGTCAACTAGGTAAACAAATAAAAACTAGTTTCAAACCAAAAAATCAAATTAGCACCACTAGACCACTACAATTGATCCATTTGGACTTATTCGAACCAATTGACACAATAAGTCTAAGAGGAAGTAAATATGCGTTTGTAATTATGGATGACTATACTAGGTATATTTAGACCTATTTCTTAGTCCACAAAAGTGATTGCTTCAAGTGCTTCTCTAAATTTTGTAAACTCACTCAAAATGAAAAAAGTTTTATGATTTCATCAATTCGGAGTGATCACGGTGGCGAATTTTAAAACCGTGACTTTCAAAATTTTTGTGAAGTTAATGGATACAATCACAACTTCTCCACTCCAAGGAATCCCCAACAAAATGGAGTAGTTGAAAGAAAAAATAGAAACCTATAAGAAATGGCAAGAACTATGTTAAATGAACATAGTTTACCTAAGTATTTTTGGGCCGAAGCCGTAAATACGGCTTGCTACATCATGAATAGAGTCCTAATAAGACCATCCTTATCAAAAACTCCCTATGAATTGTGGAATAATAAAAAACCAAATATTTCCTATTTTAAAGTTTTCGGTTGTAAATGCTTTATTTTGAATGAAAGGGATGTCTTAGGAAAATTTGATGCTAAATCCGATGAAGGCATCTTTCTTGGTTACTCTTCCATTTCTAAGGCTTTTCGGGTTTTTAACAAAAGAACGTTAGATATAGAAGAGTCTATTCATGTAGTTTTTAATGAAATTTCTAATTTAAAGAAAAATGATTTTGATGATGATCTTGGTTTTGATAATTTGAATTTAAATGAACCTCCTCCTCAAAATAGCAACTTGGATGCACCTTCTTCCGAAATTTCCTTACCCAAGGAATGGAAGTATATAGATGCTCATCCAAAGGAGCTAATTATAGGAGATACATCAAAAGGGGTTCAAACTCGTTCCTCTTTCAAGAATTTTTGTGCTAATGCCGCCTTCCTTTCTCAAATTGAACCTAGATGCATTGACGAGGCCATAAAAGATGATTTTTGGGTTATTGCAATGCAAGAGGAATTGAATCAATTTGAGAGGAATAAGGTATGGAAGCTTGTTCCTAGACCTAGTGACCATTTAGTCATTGGTACTAAATGGGTCTTTAGAAACAAGCAAGACAAAAATGGTATCGTGGTTAGAAACAAGGCTAGATTAGTGGCCAAAGGTTTCAACCAAGAAGAAGGTATCGATTACGAAGAAACCTTCGCTCCCGTGGCTCGATTAGAAGCCATAAGGATGCTCCTTGCCTATGCTAGTAGTAATAATTTTAAACTATTTCAAATGGATGTCAAAAGTGCTTTCTTGAATGGTTTTATTTCCGAAGAAGTATATGTCGAACAACCTCTCGGATTTGAAAATTCTCTTCTTCCTAACCATGTATTCAAATTGACTAAGGCCCTCTATGGCTTGAAACAAGCTCCTAGAGCTTGGTATGAAAGGCTTAGTTCCTTTCTTATTTTAAATAATTTTACTAAAGGCAAGGTTGATACTACATTGTTTATTAAACATTTTGAAAATAATTTTTTTATTGTGCAAATTTATGTTGACGATATTATTTTTGGCTCTTCGGATGAATCACTATGTAAATCATTTGCCAAATGTATGAGTCATGAATTTGAAATGAGTTTAATGGGTAAATTAACTTTCTTTTTGGGATTACAAATCAAACAACTTAGTGATGGTATATTTCTTAACCAATCTAAATATACATTAGAATTGTTAAAATGATTTAACATGGATAATTCAAAAGCAATAAACACCCCTATGAGTACTGCGACTAAGTTAGATATGAATGAAAATAGTGAAAATTTCGATCAAAAAACATATAGGGGAATGATAGGTAGTCTACTCTACCTCACCGCGACTAGACCGGATATTATGTTTAGTGTAGGACTTTGCGCTAGGTTTCAATCAAATCCTAAATTATCTCATCTTAAAAGTGTTAAAAGAATATTTAGGTATCTTAAAGGAACTCCAAATCTAGGACTATGGTATCCAAAATCTGAAAAATTTGATTTAATAGCTTATGCAGATGCCGATTTTGGCGGATGCAGGATAGATAGAAAAAGTACATCTGGAACATGCCAATTTTTAGGACATGCACTTGTTTCTTGGACTTCCAAGAAACAAAATTCAGTTACACTATCTATGGCGGAAGCGAATACATTGCTGCAAGTGCATGCTGTGCACAAGTTGTTTGGATGAAAAATACATTAGAAGACTATGGAATTCACTTTAAAAATATTCCCATAAAATATGATAATACTAGTGCCATATGTCTTACTAAAAATCCAATCCAGCACTCTAGAACTAAGCACATCGATGTTAGGCATCATTTCATACGCGATCATGTCCTTAACAATGATGTTGTTCTAGAATTCATTGACACAAAGCATCAATTAGCAGATATATTTACAAAAGCCTTAAATGAAGACCAATTTGAATTCATTAGAAGGGAATTAGGTATGTTAAATTGTCCCAAAGAATAAACTTGTTTAAATGGATTTTTCGTAAAGTTTTTCATTCGCTCTCCGTTCCTCGGTGAATCTGATCCTTCTCTTTCGATTCTAAATGACTTCTTAAATTATCTTATCCTATCTTGAGTCAAACATCGCTCCCATCTGATCAAGATTAATGATTTTATGATATTTTGTGAATCTCGAAATTGATTTTGATGGCTTGATTATGAGTTTCAAGTTGACAATTTGAATTTAAATGAGTTTGTATTCGAATTATGATCTTGACTTATTGGAGTTACTACTTGAATTTTTAAATCACAATCTCTTCCTTGTACACCTACAATTTTTTATTATAGAGAGAAGAGATTTGATAAAATGGATGAATGTTGAATTTTCCTTTATGATGAACTCGGCATAAATATTTTAGCATACTTAATTTTGGATGATAAAATTTTTGTATGATCAATGTTATAATCGCAAATTATGTGCTTCAAGTCTCATTCCCTTTTTGTTGATGACAAAGGGGGAGAAAAGTGATGACTTGTACCATTTTGATAGCATGACTTATATGAATTGCAAAAGCTTGTATGAATGTCTTATATGCCTTGCAAAATGCCTTGCAAAATCCTTGAGAATATCACAAGATTGATTGATCATATTGAAAGCATGCCTTACATCTATATCATGAAATTCATGTTGAAAATCTTTATCTCCTATCGTAGTAAAAATCATCCCGTATCATTTGACTTATGATTTTCATCGAAGTTTCGCATTTACTATTGCTTAATGAGAATAACGATAAGTTCTACGGTTAGAACTTATCAGTTTATGCTTGAATTCAATGGATGAAATTCAAGTGTTTTTATCTTCTCATAATATGGCATATAGATAGGGGGAGTTATGTTTAACTCCGTCATCAATTGATTGTCATCATCAAAAAGGGGGAGATTGTTGAATCTCGGATTTTGATGATAAAATCAATTGATGGGTTAATTGATCTAATCCATATTATTGAGCTAAGTGTGCAGGATTAACTATGATAACCAGAAAACACAAAGCAAGTATACCGGAGTCAAGTTCGATGGACGTTTAAGAGTCCGAAGAATCGTCGGAGATGTTGCCGGAACCAATCGAGAAGAAATCGGGAACTTGTCGGAATTTTTGGAAGTTTGCCGAAGAGATCATCGGAGGTTCACGGAGATCACCGAGAAGGCTCGGCTACTCGTTAAAGTCATCACAAGTTCGGGAGCTTGCTGGGAGTCCGTCGGAAGAAGTTCGTCGGAAAGCTCGCCGAAACAAGACTCGACGTTCGCGGTTGAAAGCTTGCTTAGGATGTGTTTTGTTATGTAGTTCACTTGTAATTAGGATTAGGATTAAGAGATAATCCTATATCCTGGTTAGGGGTCAACTGGGCCCAAAATTAGACTTGTTTTGGGCTAAATTTGAAGCCCAAACAATCAACCGAAGAGTCTGGCGGTGGCACCGCCAGACTGGGCGGTGGCACCACCTGGGCTTGGCGGTGGCACCACCCAACGCCCGAGAGCTGGGCGGTGGCACTGCCTGGTCTGGGCGGTGGCACCACCCAACGCCCGAGAGCTGGGCGATGGCACCGCCCAGCACTGTTAGTGTCTGACACTAACAAGCGGTGGCACCGCCACTGATAGGCGGTGGCACCGCCAGTATTGGGATCCCAACGAGAATTCAAATTTGGAGCCCAAATTTGAATCCTCTTGAGGTCTATAAATACCCCTCAAATCTCAGCTGAGATTACAACTTTTTGAGCAGCAAGTGATTGAGAGAAAAGTCTTAGAAAAGTCTTTGCCTTTCTTGTTTTCAATTTGCTAGTGTTCACCTCCTTCTTTCTTGCTGAAAATCTGTAAGAGAGTGAACCGCTTGTAAAAGTTGTAAGAGGGGTATTTACCCTTCCCTTTCTAAGAGATTTGCTAGTGGAAGGTGGGAGCCTCATCGAAGAGGGGCCTCGCAAGTGGATGTAGGTCATTTGACCGAACCATTGTAAAATCGGTGTAATCTCTGGTTTGCATTTACTTATTGTCATTTATATTACTACAAATCATTTGCACTTTAATGCTATACTGCTTTGTCTCCGTCTTACTTATCCCTTCAAGTTAAAACGCAATCGGAATGGTTTTAAATGAAAACGTTGCTTTTATCGTACGAAGTTTCCGAAAAGTGTTTAAATCATGAAAAGTTTATCGCACTTCACCGCTGCACTAATTCACCCCCCCTCTCTTAGTGCCACTCCGATCCTAACACTTGCTCCATCAATTTTTGATACACTTGATCACTTCATGGATTTCATTAATAAATACATCTCTCACGGGTTTATCTCTTGTGAATTTTTAATGAAAAATGGATTTGACTTATGAATTTCTTTTTCATATGATGCTCCTCTCATGAAAGATGAATGGATATCTTGATCCTTGAAAGATAAATTTTAGTACGTGATAATCACTTGTAAGAATGGGGATTTGATTTCGTATTATCCTTTCATGAATCCCTTCTCTTTGATTAAAGCATGTTTTAATGAAAACTTATTTAGTGTTTTTGACTTCACAAATTTGGTTCTTAATGAATTTCCTCCTAACTTTCCTTCCTCTCATTTATACAAATGTTTTGATGACAAAGGGGGAGAAGTTAATGGAATCTATCGCTTTAATGTTGATAACTTTTGATGTTTTTGAATGTTACTATGCAACGATGCAATATCAATTGAATAAGTTAGTGTAAACCATGCTTAAATTTTACCATACTTGCATTGTTGAATTGTTCACCTTTTTATTGATGACAAAGTGGGAGAAATGGTATGTTAAATTGGTGACAAAATTGGCATTGTAAATGTATGCAATGTATCCTATCGTAAATACTTGTATGTGTTGTGAATGCTTGAAATATGATTGGTATCATCAAATACAAATGCTTGAAACATATCGAAATGTGGCATGATTACTTACAAATGATTGGTATCGTTCAAATACAAAAATCAAATGTTTCTTGAAATGTATCAAAATATGGCATGATTACTTTCAAATGTTTTAGTTCCTAGTATCATGCTTGACTTTGTATCAAAAGATAAATGTCTATCATGATTACCATGCTTTATTTTGAATTAGAATCATGCCCCGATTTTATCGTCATTTTTTAAAAATTTTAATCTTAGAAAGTTTCATATTTGAAATTTCTATCATATGTAAAAATGATGATTGTTTATCATCTTTCTATGTTGAACTTGAAAATGGATGCCATGCCTTGACATCATTTTTATTGATAAATATGTGGCATCGTATTTTGAGGTTGGTATATCATGATAAGTGATATGCATGTTGATAAGTTTAAATGAACTTAACTTATCGGTTTGATACTGTTAGGATCAAGAGCACTAAGAGGGGGGGGGGGGGGGGGGGGGTGAATTAGTACAGCGGAAATCTTTCAGCGATTAAAATCGAAAGCTGCGTTCGTTCGATAAAAACTATTTTTATGCAAAAGCCGATTCTAAGATTACTTATGATTAAGTGCAGTTTACGTCTAAACACAGTTTACGTCTAAATGCAGTTTACGCAGTTTGTGTCTAAATGCAGTTTGCGTCTAAATGCAGTTTGCGTCTAAATGCAGATTGCGCCTAAGCGCAGTTTGCATCTAAGCGCAGTTTGCGTCTAAGCTCAGTTTGCGTCTAGGCGCAGATTGCGTCTAAGCGCAGTTTGCGGTTATAAATGGAAACAAAACGTAAACGTAAACTGCAAAGAAACTCGTTCGTAAAAGCGCAGAAGACAGTTTGCAGTTATAAATAGAATCAAAACGTAAATGTAAACTGCAATGTAAAGATCGTACGAAAACACAGATTTATGTCTGAATGCAGATTCGGAAAGATCAGAACTTAGAAAATTGTTCATAAAAGCGCAGAGAGCAGTAGCTATGTAGGAGGTTTGCAGTAATGATAAAGTGCTCAAAATAAAAGCAAACCAGAGATTTAGAGTGGTTCGGTCAATCTTGACCTACTCCACTTTTGGCTTCCTCCACCGACGAGGTCACCGACGTCAACTAGAGGCCTTCCTTCAATAGGCGAAGGCCAACTGCCCTTTTACAGTTTCACTCCTTTTGACGGGCTCAGGAGACAACCCTTACAGAACCTTTCTCTCCTCTCTTTACAACTCAAGACTTGAAGAACAGAAAGAGGAGAACTTTTGGACTTTACACAAATTTGAGCTCTTAGATTCACAGAAAAGATCAAGAATTCGATGTAGTTATGTCTCTTTTCAGTGCTGAATGGGTGGGGTATTTATAGGCCCCAACCCAGTTCAAATTTGGAGCTCAAAACGATCAAATCCCGGAATTCCAGGATCAGGCGGTTGCACCTCTTGACTAGGGCGGTTGCACCGCCTGGCAGAGCTCGAAGACTGAGCCTCTGGGCGATGCTACCTCTGTCAGGGGCGGTTGCACCTCTCTGCCAGAGCTCGAAGACCGAGCTCAGGCGGTTGCACCGCCTGGCAGAGCTCGAAACTTGAGCTATGGCGGTGCTACCTCTTGACAAAGGAGGTTGCACCGCCCAGTCTCGCTCGGAGACTGAGCCCTGGGCGGTTGCACCTCTTGGCTGAGGCGGTTGCACCGCCCAGTCTCGCTGGGAGACATAGCCTGGGCGGTGCTACCTCCCTGCCTGGGCGGTTGCACCTCCCACAGCAACCTGGGTCCGAATGGGTTGAACCATTCGACCCAATTTGAGTTCTTCAGGGGCCCAATTGCCCTAGGATTAAGCTAATGGGATCACCTCCCATTTCTAACTTAATCAAAGTGCTAACTACGATTATTTCCTAAGACATATTCTGCAGCTTGCTTCGGTGCGTCACTCGCTTCTTCCGGTGAGTTTCCGGCGAACTTCCGTCGATCATCCGATGAACCCTCGGTGATGCTCCTGCGGACTTCCGACAAACTCCTGGACTGCGACGATCCACTTGGCAAGTTCCGACGAGCTCCTTTGGCAAGCTTCTGGACTTCTCGGATTTGTTCCCGCAGAACCTCTGACGACTGTCCGAACTTCCGTCGAGCTCTCGAACTCCCAACGTGATCATTGTCATGACTCCGGCGCAACTCCTGCTGCATGTCTTTCTTCCATCGTAGTTAATCCTGCACACTCAAAATAAAAACTTCGATCGAGACAATTAATCCTAAGCAATTAACCAAATTGTCCGGCATGTCATTGGTCCCTCGACGCTTCGTCCGATTCTTCGGCGCATCGTCCTTTCCTGCAGCCTATTGCCCAATCGGCCAGTTGACTCCGCAACTCCGATATCCTTGGCACAATACCCGCTCTTCTTGGCCCGATGCCCGAGTCCACGACCCGAAGCCTTATGTCGATACGTCAACCGATCCACCGGCCCGACGTCCAATCTTCTGACATGTTCCTCCGGCACAACATGATGTTCCTGCTTTAATTGTCTCATCCTGATCAAAGCATCCAGCGTCACTCAAAACGCAGATTAAATCATAAACATATATCAAGTAGTTTCATCATCAAAATACGAGATTCAGCAATCTCCCCCTTTTTGATGATGACAACTACTTGATGACGGAGTTAACCTTAACTCCCGGAGTTTAAACAAACTCCCCCTATCAATATGCCATATTGATAGAAACTCTTAGATTCAAAAATCTAAGCAACATGTCATCATAATTGGAGTTAACCTTAACTCCCAGAGTTTAAACAAACTCCCCCTATCAATATGCCATATTGATAGAAACTCTTGGATTCAAAAATCCAAGCAACATGTCATCATAAACTTATGCATAACATGTCATGTCATCAACATACTTCTCCCCCTTTGTCATCAACAAAAAGGAGAAGTACCACAATCAAGTGTTTGTGATATAAGTTTAACTCATTGCATGAAAAACATAATATCTATTGTTATCATCATGCAAGTTTGCTATCATCAAATGGTAAGATATCAACATGTAAAATTACGATTCAAGTTCTTGATATCTTAACATGATATGACATTCATAGCACCTATTCATATGAATGCTGCTTTTGATATCTCATCATAATATGGCATTCATGACATCTATTCATATTCTTCAAATATGGCACTCATAGTATCAATTTATATATTTCTCCCCCTTTGTCATCAACAACAAGGAGAACGATATAAGCAAATTTTAAATATAAGTGCGATGCCATAAGTTGGTTTATGTCATTTTTTAATAGTGAGTGATAGGATACCAATTATGCAAACATCTCGAGGAAAACATGACATGGAGATAGCTTTTATTGCTTCTTCCTTTTTATTTGTTATCTTTTTACATGAAGGAGGAAAGTCATATGTGAAGTTCAAATCGATAAGATATTAAAGCACACTTCATTTTTGCAAGGATTAAGATATGTAAGTGAGTCAAATCCTTGTATATAAAAATATCATCCTTTTATAAGAGGGAATCATCAAATATGTTTCTCGAAAAATATTTTTCACATGATAAGTGCATTTGCTAGATGATTCCATATGTCAAAAATCAATGATGTGAATTAAACTTGATATGACATATGCTTGTTAAGTTCGGAAAAGGATAATGTATCAAGAAAATCCAATTGTTAGGATCAAGAAAATCTGAAAATGAAATTTGACACTTTCATACATTCGGACAGGGTTTTACTAGAGATATTCAATTACAATCATGAAGGTAAAACATGCTTATTATCATGGAAATTTTTGTATTTAAGCACATAATTTCCAACATGTAATCATGGCAAGTAATTGTGTAAAATCATTATGGCAGTCAAGTGATTTGATCATTTAATCAAAAAAGTCCGAAAAATAATTTTAACACGTTTAATCATTCGGACATATTTTTGCCATAGTTTTTCAAATATAATCATGAAGATAAGGCATGCACATCATCATGGTAGTATGATAGCAAGTTTACCATATACAAGCTAGTAAAAAATTTTTACATTTTAAGGCCCGCAAGCTAGCAATTTTGAGATGTTCAAGAAAGCGACTCTTGCTTCTTGAAATATATGTTTTGCTAGATGTGCAAGTTAACTTTTTGCTTCTTGAGATAGGCAAGATAGCATTCCTTGGTGATGTTCAATATAGTTAAGTTCTACATCATGCAAGCTAGTGAATTATATAACATTTTAGAATATGCTTAATCACCAAAGCATCATAAATTTTAATGATGTGCAAAATTACAAATTTTGCATGATTGCATTTGTGTGTCTTGAGATTTGCAAGATAGCGCTTCTTGGTGATTTTCAAGATAGCAATTTCTTCTCTTTTGAGAAGTGCAATTTTTGCTTTCTTCTTGAATTGTGCAAGCTAGCTATCTCCCCTTTTGTCATTGTCAAAAAGAAGGGAAAAACCCTTTACATCAATTTTTAAATCATGACAAAGGTTAGTATTAATCTCCTTTGTGCATCATTATATTTTCAAATTAAAACATGCACATTTTCAAAACATACAAACTCATTATTATATGCATGATTCCAAATTATAAATATTTCAAATCATCATGGTATTAATTTGTCACATTGCATCCTACCATGCATGATCGAAACTTCTCATTTGCATACATCAAAATAAATTCATGAATATCTCATGCATTCATATCATCACTTGAGGAATATTGAAAAGAAATAATTGGGTGATGAGATAAATATTTCATGAATACAAAGAATTGCATAAAAATCATATCATGAATACAAGGAATACAAGTCACAATCATTCAAGAGAAAAATCATTATTCATTTTCAATTCATTCAATTTGATAAATCAAGATCATGATTTTGATAAAACTCATTTCAAATTTAAATCATCAAAATCATTTTTATGGCTCACAAAATTTATAACATAAATAGATTCATGATTTTATTGATAATATATTTTTCCCTTTTTTAAGTGTTTCATTTTAAGTGATCGATTTCATGTTAGCATGCCTTTTCATTTATGAAAACATGCATCAATTTTTTAAAGCCAGTGTTATTATCATGAAAATCGATAATCAAGAATCATCATACATAATTTAAAAAATGTATACTCATTAATCATAACTTCAAATTGAACATGATTTCATATACTCAAAATCGAGAAATAACAATGGCAATCAATATGATACACATTATTACTTCTCAACCACATATAGCATGATTTCATAAGGTATTTTTAATCAAAATTATTTTGTTTATCATAAACATGCAATTTTCATGATTATTTTCAAAATTACTAGAATGATAAGCATGATTCCTAATTGTTTGTATTTTTATTATAAAATTATTAAACATGTAACTTTCAAGAAAATTAAATAAAAAAGAAAAATGCTTTATGAAAAGCATCATGTAATTTCAAAGTAATTTAAAGGCATTTTGATTACCTCAGCGTCGAAAGGCATAAAGGCGTAGTTTGCCACCTCGCCTTTGTTGATTTTCTCCTCGTCTTCGGAGGAGCTTGATTCATCCCAATTTTTTATCCTTCTTCTTGCGTTCAAAGCAAGTAGTTCCGTTCTTTTTACTTTTTAATTTTTGTTTCATTTGTAGTTTAAGTTCACCATCACTTGAGCTTATGCTCGAGTGGTCTTCAAATATTCTATGTCCCAAATCCTTCCTGTTCTTTGGAAGGTGGTTCTCAAGTTCTTCACGTGCATTGCACGTCATTTCATATGTGATCAATGAACCAATTAGTTCTTCAAGTGGAAAAAGGTTCAAGTTTTTCGATTCTTGAATAGCAGTTACTTTTGAATCCCAAGTTTTAGAAAGTGAGCGCAAAACTTTGTTAACGAGTTCAAAGTCCGAAAAGCTTTTACCAAGTGATTTTAAACCATTGACGACATCCGTAAAATGGGTGTACATGTCAACAACGGTTTCGCTTGGTTTCATATGAAAAAGCTCGAAATCGTGCAGTAAAATATTAACTTTCGAGTCTTTGACTCTACTAGTTCCCTCGTGCGTGATTTCAAGAGTGCGCCAAATATCGAAAGCCGTTTCGCACAAAGAAACCCGATTGAACTCATTTTTGTCCAAAGCGCAAAATAAGGCATTCATAGCCTTTGCGTTTAAAGAAAAATACTTCTTCTCTAAATCTGACCATTCGTTCATCAGTTTAGAGGGAAGTTGAAAATTGTTTTCAACGATATTCCATAAATCCAGATTTAGAGAAATCAAGAAAACTCTCATTCGAGTTTTCCAATAAGTGTAGTCCAATCTATTAAAGAACGGTGGACGAAAGATCGAAAAGCCCTCTTGAAGAGCCATTTCTCTTGGGTGTAAATCCGAAATGAGAAATACCCCGCTCTGATACCAATTGTTAGGATCGAGAGTACTAAGAGGGGGGGGGGGGGTGAATTAGTGCAGCGGAAATCTTTCAGCGATTAAAATCGAAAGCTGCGTTCATTCGATAAAAACTATTTTTATGCAAAAGCTGATTCTAAGATTACTTATGATTAAGTGCAGTTTACGTCTAAACACAGTTTGCGTCTAAGCACAGTTTACGTAGTTTGCGTCTAAATGCAGTTAACGTCTAAATGCAGTTTGCGCCTAAGCGCAGTTTGCATCTAAGCGCAGTTTGCGTCTAAGCTCAGATTGCGTCTAAGCGTAGTTTGCGTCTAAGCGCAGTTTGCGTCTAAGCGCAGATTGCGTCTAAGCGCAGTTTGCGGTTATAAATGGAATCAAAATGTAAACGTAAACTGCAAAGAAACTCGTTCGTAAAAGCGCAGAAGACAGTTTGCAGTTATAAATAGAATCAAAACGTAAATGTAAACTGCAATGTAAAGATCGTACGAAAACACAGATTTACGTCTGAATGCAGATTCGGAAAGATCAGAACTTAGAAACTTGTTCGTAAAAGCGCAGAGGGCAGTAGCTATGTAGGAGGTTTGCAGTAATGATAAAGTGCTCAAAATAAAAGCAAACCAGAGATTTAGAGTGGTTCGGTCAGTCTTGACCTACTCCACTTTTGGCTTCCTCCACCGATGAGGTCACCGACGTCAACTAGAGGCCTTCCTTCAATAGGCGAAGGCCAACTGCCCTTTTATAGTTTCACTCCTTTTGACGGGCTCAGGAGACAACCCTTACAGAACCTTTCTCTCCTCTCTTTACAACTCAAGACTTGAAGAACAGAAAGAGGAGAACTTTTGGACTTTACACAAATTTTAGCTCTTAGATTCACAGAAAAGATCAAGAATTCGATGTAGTTATGTATCTTTTCAGTGCTGAATGGGTGGGGTATTTATAGGCCCCAACCCAGTTCAAATTTGGAGCTCAAAACGATCAAATCCCGGAATTCCGGGATCAGGCGGTTGCACCTCTTGACTGGGGCGGTTGCACCGCCTGGCAAAGCTCGAAGACTGAGCCTCTGGGCGGTGCAACCTCTATCATGGGCGGTTGCACCTCTCTGCCAGAGCTCGAAGACCGAGCTCAGGCGGTTGCACCGCCTGGCAGAGCTCGAAACTTAAGCTCTGGCGGTGCTACCTCCTGACAAAGGAGGTTGCACCGCCCTGTCTCGCTCGGAGACGGAGCCCTGGGCGGTTGCACCTCTTGGCTGGGGTGGTTGCACCGCCCAGTCTCGCTGGGAGACATAGCCTGGGCGGTGCTACCTCCCTGCCTGGGCGGTTGCACCTCCCACAGCAACCTGGGTCCGAAGAGGGGGGGGGGGGGGGGTGAATTAGTGCAGCGGAAATCTTTCAGCGATTAAAATCGAAAGCTGCGTTCGTTCGATAAAAACTATTTTTATGCAAAAGCCGATTCTAAGATTACTTATGATTAAGTGCAGTTTACGTCTAAACACAGTTTACGTCTAAATGCAGTTTACGCAGTTTGTGTCTAAATGCAGTTTGCGTCTAAATGCAGTTTGCGTCTAAATGCAGATTGCGCCTAAGCGCAGTTTGCATCTAAGCGCAGTTTGCGTCTAAGCTCAGTTTGCGTCTAGGCGCAGATTGCGTCTAAGCGCAGTTTGCGGTTATAAATGGAAACAAAACGTAAACGTAAACTGCAAAGAAACTCGTTCGTAAAAGCGCATAAGACAGTTTGCAGTTATAAATAGAATCAAAACGTAAATGTAAACTGCAATGTAAAGATCTTACGAAAACACAGATTTATGTCTGAATGCAGATTCGGAAAGATCAGAACTTAGAAAATTGTTCATAAAAGCGCAGAGAGCAGTAGCTATGTAGGAGGTTTGCAGTAATGATAAAGTGCTCAAAATAAAAGCAAACCAGAGATTTAGAGTGGTTCGGTCAATCTTGACCTACTCCACTTTTGGCTTCCTCCACCGACGAGGTCACCGACGTCAACTAGAGGCCTTCCTTCAATAGGCGAAGGCCAACTGCCCTTTTACAGTTTCACTCCTTTTGACGGGCTCAGGAGACAACCCTTACAGAACCTTTCTCTCCTCTCTTTACAACTCAAGACTTGAAGAACAGAAAGAGGAGAACTTTTGGACTTTACACAAATTTGAGCTCTTAGATTCACAGAAAAGATCAAGAATTCGATGTAGTTATGTCTCTTTTCAGTGCTGAATGGGTGGGGTATTTATAGGCCCCAACCCAGTTCAAATTTGGAGCTCAAAACGATCAAATCCCGGAATTCCAGGATCAGGCGGTTGCACCTCCTGACTAGGGCGGTTGCACCGCTTGGCAGAGCTCGAAGACTGAGCCTCTGGGCGATGCTACCTCTGTCAGGGGCGGTTGCACCTCTCTGCCAGAGCTCGAAGACCGAGCTCAGGCGGTTGCACCGCCTGGCAGAGCTCGAAACTTAAGCTCTGGCGGTGCTACCTCCTGACAAAGGAGGTTGCACCGCCCTGTCTCGCTCGGAGACGGAGCCCTGGGCGGTTGCACCTCTTGGCTGGGGTGGTTGCACCGCCCAGTCTCGCTGGGAGACATAGCCTGGGCGGTGCTACCTCCCTGCCTGGGCGGTTGCACCTCCCACAGCAACCTGGGTCTGAATGGGTTGAACCATTCGACCCAATTTGAGTTCTTCAGGGGCCCAATTGCCCCAGGATTAAGCTAATGGGATCACCTCCCATTTCTAACTTAATCAAAGTGCTAACTACGATTATTTCCTAAGACATATTCTGCAACTTGCTTCAGTGCGTCACTCGCTTCTTCCGGCGAGTTTCCGGTGAACTTCCGTCGATCATCCGATGAACCCTCGGTGATGCTCCTGTGGACTTCCGGCAAACTCCTGGACTGCGACGATCCACTTGGCAAGTTCCGACGAGCTCCTTTGGCAAGCTTCTGGACTTCTCGGATTTGTTCCTGCAGAACCTCCGACGACTGTCCGAACTTCCGTCGAGCTCTCGAACTCCCAACGTGATCATTGTCATGACTCCGGCGCAACTCCTATTGCATGTCTTTCTTCCATCGTAGTTAATCCTGCACACTCAAAACAAAAACTTCGATCGAGACAATTAATCCTAAGCAATTAACCAAGTTGTCCAGCATGTCATTGGTCCCTCTACACTTCGTCCGATTCTTCGGCGCATTGTCCTTTCCTGCAGCCTATTGCCCAATCGGCCAGTTGACTCCGCAACTCCGATATCCTTGGCACAATACACGCTCTTCTTGGCCCGATGCCCGAGTCCACGACCCGAAGCCTTCTGTCGATACGTCAACCGATCCACCGGCCCGACGTCCAATCTTCTGACATGTTCCTCCGGCACAACATGATGTTCCTGCTTTAATTGTCTCATCCTGATCGAAGCATCCTACGTCACTCAAAACGCAGATTAAATCATAAACATATATCAAGTAGTTTCATCATCAAAATACGAGATTCAACAGATACTTGAATTCAAAGGCCTTGAACTCAAGAATGTCTTTTCTCAAGTATGGCATATAAATAGGGGGAGTTAAGGTTAACTCCGTCATCAAATTGATTGTCATCATAAAAAAGGGGGAGATTGTTGAATCTCGGATTTTGATGATAAAATCAATTGTAAATTATTTGATCTAATCTATATATTGAGAAAAGTGTGCAGGATTAACTACAACAGTAGTAAGACATAAAGCAGATGTTGTGTCGGAGTCAAGATCGAGACTTCGTTGGGAGTTCGAGAGTTTGTCGGAAGTCCGGACGTTCGTCAGAAGTTCTGCCGGAACCAACCGAGAAGTCCAGGAGCTTACCGGGAGTCCTCTGGGACATTGTCGAGAGTTCGTCAGAAAATCGTCGGAAGCTCGCCGGAAAAGCAATTGACGTACCGAAACAAGAGTGCTTTGATTATGTCTTAGTAGTTGTAGTTAGATATGTTGAATCTCATATTTTGATGATGAAACCAATTGAGAAGTGCTTATGATTTGATCTATGTTTTGAGTGACGTAGGATGCTTCAATCAGGGAGAGACATTTAAAGTAGGAAAAATCATGTTGGGCCGGAGAAACATGTCAGAAGATTGGATATCGCGCCGAAGGATCGATTGACGTATCGACAGAAGGCTTCGGACCACGATTTTAGACATCAGGCCAAGAAGAGCAGATATTATGCCAAGGATATCGGAGTTGTGGAGGTCAACTAGCCGATTGAGCAATAGGCCATAAGAACGGACGATGCGCCGAAGAATCGGACGAAGCGTCGATGGACCAATGACATACCGGACAACATGATTCATGCTTAGTAATAATTGTCTAGATTGAACTATGTTTTATGTGTGCAGGATTAACTACGATAGCAAGGCATAAAGCAAAATGAAGTCCCGGAGTCAAGAACGTGATTTTGTTGGGAGTTCGAGAGTTCGTCGGAAGTCGAACGTTCGTTGGAAGTTCAGCAGGAATTGACCAAGAAGTCCAGGAGCTTACCAAAGAAGCTCATCAAAACTTACCAAGAAGATCATCGTGAAGTCCAGGAGCTTGTCGGGAGTCCGCTAGAACATTGCCGAGAGATCGTCGGAAGTTCACTAGAAGAATTTGTTAGGATCGGAGCGGCACTAAGAGGGGGGGGTGAATTAGTGCAGCGGATTAAAACTTTCATTTCGACAAATCTTTTGATACGATAATAACCGAACTTGAAAAGCTTAACTAGAATGCGTGTTTGTAAAGATATGCAGCAAAGGTAATAAGGAAATGAAGCACTTAAGAAGGTTTGCAGTAATGTAAATAGCAATAAGAAAATGCAAACCAGAGATCACGTCGATTTTTAAAGTGGTTTGGTCAAATGACCTACATCCACTTGCGAGGCCCTCTTCGATGAGGTTCCCACCTTCCACTAGCAAATCTCTTGAAGGGGAAGGGCAAATACCCCTCTTACAACCTTTTACAAGCGGTTCACACTCTTACAATTTTTCAGCAAGAAAGAAGGAGTTGAACACTAGCAAATTGAAAACAAGACTTGCTAAGACTTTTCTAAGACCTTTCTCTCAATCAATTGCTTTTCAAAATGTTATAATCTCAGTTGAGATTTGAGGGATATTTATAAGCCTCAAGATGATTCAAATTTGGGCTCCAAAATTTGAATTCTCTTTTGTTCCCGATGCTGGCGGTGCCACCGCCTGTCAGTGTCTGACACTGACAGTGGACTGGCGGCGCCACCGCCTGGTTCTCGGGTGCTGGGCAGTGCCACCGCCCAGTCTGGCGGTGCCACCTCTAGACCCTTCAGTTCACTGGTTGGGCTTTAAATTTAGCCCAAACCAAGTCTAATTTTAGGCCCAGTTAGCCCCTAACCAGGATATACGATTATCTTTTAATCCTAATCCTAATTACATGTGAACTACATAACTAAAAATATCCTAAACAAGTTTTCAACTGCGAATGTCGAGTCTTGTTCCGACGAGCTTTCCGACGAACTTCTTCCGACGGACTCCCAACAAGCTCCCGATCTTGTGATGACTTCAACGAGTAGCCGAGCCTTCTCGGTGATCTCCGCAAACCTCCGACGATCTCTTCGGCGAACTTCCGAAAATTTCGACAGGTTCCCGATTTCTTCTCAGTTGGTTCCGGCAGCATCTCCGACGATTCTTCGGACTCTTAAACGTCTATCGAACTTGACTCCGGTATTCTTGCTTTATATTTTCTAGTTATCATAGTTAATCCTGCACACTTAACTCAATAATATGGATTAGATCAATTAACCCATCAATTGATTTTATCATCAAAATTCGAGATTCAACAGAATTACCAGAAGCTCGCTAGAAGAAACTAGACTTACGGACTTGTTTAGCTTAGTAAATGTCTTAGAATTCGTACTTAGCACATAATTGGGATTGAAATTAGGCTAACCCAATTAGGGGCCAGTTGGGCCCATGTATGAACTGTGTTAGGCCCAATGAAAAGGCTCAAATAGTGACCTAAGAGGTAACATCGTTGTGGCACAGTCTCCAAGACTGTGTCAGGTGGTGGTACCGCTAGTCTGGGCGATGGTATTGCCCAAACACAGTCTCTGAGAGGCTTCAGGTGGTGGTCCTACCCAGTGGCAGGGTACCAAGCGGTGGTACCACCCATATCAGGCGGTGGTACCACCTAATGTTAGACTGACATTGACGGTGGTACTGCCCAGCACAGGTGGTGGGACCGCCCATAACCAGGAAACCTAGGATGAGACCTTTTTAGGCTCCAAGTTTGAATCAACTTGAAGCCTATAAATACCCCCTCATCCCTAGTTAAACTGCACACAACTGGGAGCAAAAAAGAAAGAAAACTCCATTGCAATTGTGTGTGAAACTCCTCTTAAAGTTCTAAGTGTTCGAATAATTTGAGAGAAGAGTAAACGGGGGTGAAAGGGTTATCTCCTAAACCCGGTAAAAGGAGAATCAAGTTGTAAAAGGTGGTTGGTCTTCGCCTATTGAATGAAGACCGATAGTGGATATCGATGGCCTCGACGGAAGAGGAATCAGTGGAGTGGATGTAGGTCATAATGACCGAACCACTACAAAAATCTAGTTTTCGTTTCCTTCTTGCAATATACATTTATAACAAACTGCCTTTCCTCCTTACTGTGCTTTTACTATGCCTACGCTTACGAACAAGCATTGAATTTCAAGTTATCTTCTGAGCTCGGTTTTTATTGTATGAAACATTTTTTGAACTAACGTTTTTCAGCTACACTAATTCAACCTCCCGTCTTAGTGCCAACTCATTTCTAACAGTTGGTATCAGAGCCTCGTGATTTCTCATTTGGTTTAACACACAAGAGAAATGACTCTTTTTGGCTTTCAAGAGGGTCACTCTCTGATTCGTCCTCCCTTGTTCAATGGATGGACTACACATATTGGAAAACTCAAATGAGGAAGAAGACTTTTTCTTTAAATGCTAAAGCTATAAATGCTCTATTTTGTGCCTTAGACAAAAACGAATTCAATCGAATTTCTATGTGCGAAACGACTTTCGATATATGGCACACTCTCGAAATCATACACGAAGGCACTAGTAGAGTAAAAGATTCTAAGATAAATCTTTTAATGCATGATTTTAAACTTTTTCAAATGAAGCCAAGCGAAACCATTGTTGACATGTATACCCATTTTACAGATGTCGTCAACGGTTTAAAAGCACTTGGTAGAAGTTTTTCAGATTTTAAACTTATAAACAAAATTTTACGTTCTTCTTAATAAGAGTTGGGATCCGAAAGTAACCGCAATACAAGAGGTAAAAAATCTTAATAATTTTTCACTTGAAGAATTTTTTGGTTCATTAATGACATATGAAATGGTGCACAATGCATAAAATGAACTTGAGGACAACCTTCCAAAGAACAGGAAAGATTTTGGACTTAGAACAATTGAAGACCACTCGAGCATAAGCTTAAGTGATGATGAACTTGAACTCCTCACTATGAAATTTAAAAAGTCCATAAAACAAAAATTAAAGAACAAAAAGAACGCACCTACTTGCTATGAACGCAAGAAGAGGGAACCACTTTGGGATAAATTGAGCTCATCCGAAGATGAGGAGAATCAACAAAGCTGAGATGACAAACTACGTCTTAATGGCTTTCGACGATGAGGTAATCAAAATGCCCTTAATTTATTTTGAAATTACTTGATGCATTTCATATGTTGTTTTTAAATTAGTATATAAAATACAAAAAAGAAATAAATAAAAGGGGATCATGCTTTTCTTTTTCTAGTAATTTTGAAAATAATAAAAATTATATGTGTTATGATAAAGGGACAAAATGTTAGACTTAAATCATGCTAGATGTTTTAATAATGTAATGATGATTTGAAATCATGCTTAATGAGTTTATCTTTTGAAATTATGCATGATGATTCTTGCGATTTATGGATTATCGATTTTTACCATAATGAAAGTTACTTTTTTGGTTTTAAAAATGATACATGTTTTGATTTGGCATAAATGAAAAAGACATGCTTATATGAAATAATGTAAGTATCATGCTTGATGATTTTATATTTAAATTATACATGATGAGTTGAAATAATGATGATTTTTGGGTAATTTATGGTTTATTGATGTTGATAATTTCCATGATGATATTTACTCTTTTGATTTTAAACCATGATGTATGGTTTTCATACGACAAAGGCATGCTTGTATGAAATAAATAACTTCAAATAAAATATATAAAAAAGGGAAAAAAGGAGGAATACATTTTCCATCTCTATCTTAGTGATTTTTCATTAATGAATCCATGTATATTATGCTTTTGTGAATCTCTTGGATTATGAAAATGATTTAAATTTAATAGATTTTATCGAAATCATGATCTTGATTTCTCATGATTTATAACTTGAAACTTCTTGTTGTTTACGAGAAAAATTTCCTAAATGAATCATGATTTTTCGGAATTACAATTTTTATTATTCACAATGAATTGAGAGATTTTATATTGGTGACCCAGTCCCTTAGGTGATCTGGGCATTGGTACCGTCGTCAATTAATGCTACCAGCGGTGGTACCACCCTTGTCAAGCGGTGGTATCACTAGAGCTCGATCTCCGAGCTCTGTCAGGCAGTGCTATCGCCTAGTGTCAAGTGTCAAGCAATGGTACTACCCAGTGTCAAGTGTCAAGCAATGGTACTACCCAGTGTCAAGTGTCAAGCGATGGTACTACCCAGTGTCAAGTGTCAAGCGGTGGTACCGCCCAATAATGGTGGTGGTACCACCAGTACCCCGGAAATCCGGGATAAGACACTTTTTGGCTCCAATTTTGAAGCCAATTGGGGCCTATAAATACCCTACTCTTTTCTACATATAAGGGCACAAAAGCATTGGCATAATATTGAATTCTTGAGTCTTAAAGTGTTGTAAAGAGTGCTAGAGTCCTCCTCCTCCCTTTCTAAGTGTTGAGATCATGTAAGAGAGGTGTGAGACTTGTAAGGGTTATCTCCTAATCCCGTGAAAAGGAGAAAGCGTTGTAAAAGGTGGTTGGTCTTCACCTATTGAAGGAATGCCTTTAGTGGATGCTGGTGACCTCGACGGAGGAGGAATCTGAAGTGGATGTAGGTCTCATTGACCGAACCACTCTAAATTCTTGTTTGCTTTTCCTTATGTGTAATTTATTTTACTGCAAACCTCCTTGAGCTTCTCCTTACATTCTTACGAAATTTTTAAGTTCAACATCTTTCCGAAACGATTTGAATCAAAATGAATATTTTACGAAATCGAAGAATTTTCTACTGCACTAATTCACGCCCCCCCTCTTAGTGCCGCTCTTGATCCTAACAGTAGATCTATGAGAGATCTATAGTTCTTGCCAATCTGCAGTTCTTGTTGCAGATCTGTGAGAGATCTATAGTTCTTGAGAGACCTGCAGATCTATATAGTATTGAGGCTACGGCTTTAGGGAGTCAGTGAGGAGGGTCAGTAGCTATAGATGCCATGGTGCATGTTAGAGAGGGAGCGGTTCATGGTCCACACCAAGTGTGTCAACCAGTTGACCCATTGTTCCAAATGCTGCTCATCGAGGCAAAGGAGTTTGGGTATGTTGTCGCTGGGCCGCTCAAGCTCCCTTGCAATGTCGAGCTCTTCCAAAGGGTGTTGTGTGAGGTGGAGTAGGATGCGACGGAGCTACACTCACCTCGGTGCAACTTTGCCAAAGACCACACCTAAGGTGTTGTTGTGATGCAGACTGGGCTTAGCGCACATAGGTAGCTCCAGCAGAAGGCTTCGGTTAGAGGAGGAGGTTAGGCTTCGGTTAGTCGTAGGGAGGTGGTTCACTATTGCTGTCAAGGATAATGTCAAGGACGACGGGGAGCAGCACAAGGTAGACGACGGCGGGCTCATAGCGGCAAGTGATCGCGAGAGTGAGGATGGCCATAAAGAAGGGGTCGTTGCGTCGATGGCCTGTAGGATCCAAAGGGAGGAGTTACAGCAAATGATGAAGAAGCAGAAGATGGCGCCGAGTAGAGAAGAAGGGGTCCGCCGACAGATTAGGTATTCGGCGGCAAGATGAAACGGCTGGATGCGTCTGGTGGCCAACTTCAGAGTCGAGGAGAACGTCCACGTGGATGTGGCGGTCAATGAGGATATCCCGCTTGGGCAGAGAGCACGTAGGTAATAGCAAATGTTGCGACGGGCTATAGTGAGTGGACAACATAGAGTGACAGCGGGAGAAGACAATTGTTGTTCGCCGACGAAATGTTGCAATAGCCACAGTGAAAAAAGTGACGATAGTAGGACAGCCTTTATCGTTTTAGATCAATGTCGCCGGAGGTATGCCGAGGCAAAGGAGAGAAGGTTCTCGGTGTCGGCTCCGTGGAACAGGAGAACATCTTGCTAAAGCAATAGTTGCTCTGATACCATGATAGAATAAAAGATGAAGAAGATATTTTTGATGAAAATAATAGAAGATAAGAACAATGATTGAAGAAGCTTTATTGAAGAAGAGAAGAAGCTTTATTGAAGAAATGAAAATGCTTCAATACATTAACATGTTCCCTCTCCTATTTATACAGATTAGGAGAAGGATTTCCCTCAACAGAATAGAGGATTTTAGAGAGATTTCCTCATATAGTTGGGGAAATCTTATCTTCTATCATGCCCCCGCAAGATGGTGCTCCTGATAAGGATACCAATCTTGGATCGATGCAAAGAATGGTTTACAAGCGAGAGACTTCGTGAGTAGGGCAAGATCAGATCGCTGCTATTATTGCGATTGCTGTTGCTGTGAGGGCACAAGCATTCCCTTCGTTCTCCTTAAGTCCGCCCTTCGTTCTCCTTAAGTCCACCGACTGTTGGTAGATCAGCGAAGATAGTAAAGGCTACCGTGGTGAGGAAGATGAGAATTGGTCGTGGAGCCTCTTAGGAATGTGGCTGCAGCGGCGTTGGTCGCTGGCCGAAGACAAGGGCGAAGCTTTGCTTTTCTCAACGACATTGGTCGTTGGCCGCTTTTCTCACTACTTTGATACCATGATGAAAATAATAGAAGATAAAAACAATGATTGAAGAAGCTTTATTGAAGAAATAAAAATGCTTCCCTATCCTATTTATACAGATTAGGAGAAATGATTTCCCTCAACAGAATAGAATAGGATTTTCCTCGATAAAACAATGAGATTTCTTCGTGCGATTAGAGAAATCTTAGGTGCTATCAGATGACATAATTGTCTCTTTGCTTTTCTTTTTTCTTAATTGTTACTCCATTTTAAGCTAATTTATTGTTCTAATTTTTTCAGATTCCAAATATATGTTTGCAATGGAATTGCGATGCTCATAGTTGCTATCTGAAACTCTTTTCACATTAATGGAGAAGCTAGGGTTGACCAAGATGCAATGCACATAGTTGCTATCTGAAACTCTTTTCACGAGAAGCCAGGGTTGACCAAGAACACGTTGATTACATATTAAATGCATATCCTCATTACACCAACTGCAGACACTGCTATCAGAAAAGATCACTACTAAGACCAACTCACTATCATTTCATAGTAGTTCTATGCCACGCTTCGTTCATGTGCATGACATGACATAATGCAGCAGTCAGTGTTTACTATGAACAAGAACATAGCACTGTTTTCTATTTAGCATGAGACATCCTCATCCTCCATCTCAAAGATGGAAGAGGGAGAAGAGGAATGAGGAGGAGGAGGCGACGAAGAAGCAAGACTCAGAAGCAAATCCACGAAGGCACCAACGATGACACCATGGATCCTCTTCCCGTTCAGGTTCAAGTACCAAACCAGCATCTCCTCAAGCCACTCCCAGTCCATCACCCCGTGAGCCACCACCATCTCCTTCATGGACAGCTTAAAGTCCAGATAAGGGTCTATTGAATCCACTGCCATGGCTATGCTGCCCTCCAACGGAGTAGTAGTACTCCCGGCATTGCGCGTCTCGGCCTCCACTATCGAGCTGGTTGCGCCCGCCGGCTCGAAGAAAAGCCGGTCGGACCTTAGTCCATGAATCATCGCCTCGATCGCATCGCTGGCTGAAGCCTCCAACACCGTGGAGAAGCTCTCCGGTGCTGGAGCTGATATGAAGTCGACGTAGACTTCACCTTCCTTCCTGAAGGAGTGGGTCTTCGGGTGCTTGCAGGAAGGCCACGGCCATGAAGGAGGAGGAGAAGAGGAAGGCCTACTTCCTGCCATCCTATAGAAGAGGGACGTCAAGTGTAGCTTCTTACCCATACGGACTCCTTTTTTTGGACTCGGAAAAGGATCGGAGAGGGGAACTTGAGATGAGGTTTTGAATTGAGAAGAGCTTGTGGCTGTTGCTCAGGCTTTATAACAAACACCATGGGAGATTAGGTTTGGGGGGTTTGAAGCCAAAGAGGGAGGGAAAGAGGAGGAGAACTCGTGGGGACACTACCCGCCTGTACAATAAATTAACACAGGTTGGAGGGCATCAGTACTTGTATTGAATACACGACACTGAAGAGTAGTTGCCATTACAAAGGGATTTCTTGTGGTGCTATGATGAGCACTTTTTCTTCCCTTTACAACAGGATCATGCAGGGATGCGAGTCTCAGCTATACATCTGTCATGCCTCAGTAGGGTTCATTACTTCATTACATCTCTTTCATCGAATGCATGTTAGGTTGCTGCCCTTGTTGGGTAGGTGGTGTTGGAGATGCTTTCATTCTTTTCTCCCTGTGCCCTTTCCTAAAAGAAGTAATCATCTGCCTGTTACTATAAGATACAGCAGAAATCAGCAAAACTAATACAAGTCTGGGCTTGAAGTGTCACCTCGAGTTGCTCAAGCAATTTGCCAAGCAGTGACATGAGTTAAAATTTACTGTTCCGCTTCTTCCCTTCAAACGTTGCATTGGATATGTCATGGTTTGCCACTGAATCCAAGCATACATTTCTCAGAGACAGAAAAGGCCACACTCCGGAGTTAACTCCAAGAGGGTGGCTGGCCATCGACCACTGAAGAAGACAAACAAGGTGGACCTCGGAATACCACGTGATGGAGGTCCGACACATTGCAAGCTTGTAATGTTGCGAGTCCCGATTGGAGTTCACATACTGAGCCAAAAAAGCAGTATAGCATGAGTGTTTGGCTGTTTCTTCCTTCTTCTACCTGTAGTGCATTTGCCTTTTACATCCTGCAGCTGCAAGTGTTTGCAAATATAAGAAGCATTTTGGCTGCTTGTAACCTGAGGCTGCATGGAGCGAGTTCAAAGCACAGGTTTGATCAGGTTTTAACACCTTCCTACAAGACCATCTGCAGACAAATAATCTGTAGGTAGCTTTGCAGGTTTGGACAATAGGTTGTAAATATACATACCCGTGCAGTCAGTCCCCCCTTTACAGGCATTCAAACAAGTGATGGTTTTAGCTGCTTGTAATGGGGAATCTATAGTCCCAATCATGGACAACAAAACACTCTTACTGCATCGTGGATTCAAACTGGCATGCATGCGCATGTCGAGCATGTCAGAGTGTAGAATCATCATATTGCTGCTATATCTGCCTTGTGGTCTTTTACTTGCCTCATTTCTTCGAAACCACCCGCGTCACAAAGTTAACAATCTGATGACCATTATCCATTATAATCCTTGTGTGTTGTTAGACTTTTGTACCTACTAAACAGGTTTCAACCGACTCAATCTCTTCAGTCTTTCCATCTTGATGTCATGGATCTCTGTCCCTACTTGCAACACGATACATCATATGACACCAAGCTGCACAAAATATTCTTCTGAAATCACTGCTCATTAGGTTCTTTTTGCCCTCAACCATGCACTTCCAAAATCCTCCAAATATTCCTAGTGTGAACAGGAGGTAACACTGGCTTGTCTCTTAGCAGAGCATCTATCATGGCACTGGGGTCTTCAAACGCCTGGCATTGATCACTTCACAACTCAGGATTCATAAGAATGGCAAGAAGATTAGACATCATAGTCCAACATGATTCCATTTTGTGTTGGAAGAGTTTGTCCAATATGCTTCATCCTAATGCCTAAAACTCTCTTCCTTTTTTATGATCACTGGTTTAAATAGGAGCAAGGGCTCAGAACCAGTGATTCAATCTTGTCTCCACAGTTTGTGTCTTCATGCCCTGCAGATAACTGTCACCTAATGATTGCAAAAGCCAATAGATTATGACATGACCAATCTTTGTGTAACAATACATACATCAGTTCCTTCAAATCTTGTGCTTCCTGACCTTCTGTCCTAGCTGCAGCACAAACGAGTGCGCTTCATACCAATGCTGCAGTCGAATAAGCATTTACTCTGTGAAAGATGATGCAGACTGAGGCAGCCATTCCTTACAGGATTGCTTGTACTATGTCTTACAATATCACTTTCAGACACATTTCTCACAGGCATTAGTTTTGATGGCTTTATCTGAGACAGAATAATAGTACACCAAATGATAACTTGTCATTCTTACTGTCAAAATATTTCGTCAGATTCTGGACTTGAAATCTCAGATTGCTTATCAACGTGCAAAGTAGTGGACACACACACAGAAGCTCCTCAGCTAGCACTCATTAAATCTCTTTACATACATATATAACATGGGTTTCTTATGCCCGGTGGAACATATTTTCTATCAAGAGGTGAATTGCATCATAGACCTATAAAAGAATAAATCAAATTAACTATTGATTCTTAAAAATTAAAGAGAATCTCTGAAAAAAAATCATATTAAATATAATAAATGTGAGGTATCTATGAAGATTATATTAACCTCAGGTGTTTGATTATTATGAAGGTCATAGAGCTTGAGTTGTAGTAAGAACACTTTGAGTGTAATATTATTACTTTACATTATCCTTATTGTTCACTTGTGTCATAGTTCTATCTCTTCTTCCTATCCATTCATCATTTTGTATCATAGCTAAGTTAAACCATGGCCTATTCCTCTGTTCTAACTTCAAATCCTTAAATTAACCAAAGAGAATTACAATATATGGTGCATGCAAATGAAAGTTCTTCTAGGCTCCCAAGATATGTAAGTGTTTATAGAATATAGATTTATTAAACAAAGACTAGAAGAAGGAGCAATGGATAGAGAAACAAAAAAATAACTCAAAGATCAAAAGAAAAAGAAGAAAAAAATTTTGTTCATAATTTACTAAGGAATTGATGATAAAATGTTTGAGATTATCACTCTAGTAAAGACATCAAAAGAGGCTTGGAAAATACTTCAAATAGCATTCAACAATGTGGATAAGATAAAAAGATTCGCTTACAAGTTTTACTTTGAAAAATTACAAAATAGTACTTATAAATCTATTTCATCATTTTTATTATTCATCAAATGATAAGAAATGGTAAATAAATAAGTGATCAAAGAGTGATAAAGAAAATTTTAAGATCTCTAGATCTAAAGTCTGATTTTATTGTTCTAACAAATGAAGAGTCTAATATTTGAAACAAATATCTTTTAAATAACTAATGTGTTCTCTCCAAATTCATAAACAAAGGCTTACAAAAATAGAAGAAGAAAAATTTATAGAGTAAGTATTACAAACTAAATTTACTCTTAAGAATAAAAATGAATCAAAATCTCAAAGAGATGGAATTTATAGAGAAAAAGAAAGAGATGACATAAATTAAACTAACCAAGAATCCCAAACTAAATTCCCGGTGTAGGTTGAGTTGGTCGAGTCCCTCGAGACTCACCTATATTGTGATTCGCTATCTTACTTATGACATAGAGATGTCATCGGTGACCTGAGGACATGGTATGCTTGGTCGAGTCCCTTGAGGGCATATCATCAAATCAGACTCATCTTGTAACGAAGGTGTTAACTTAACCGAGCATCATGGTTGGTCAAGTCCCTCGAGACCATGGTGATTCGGAGGCCGAACAGGACGAGAATCACAAGGAGTTGTGATCGGCAAGAGTTGCCTACCTTTTAGGCTTAGTGTGATTGGTCAAGTCCCTTGAGGTTACACTAAGATGCTGATTGGATCTTGATCCCCACTAGAAGTCTGCCGGAGACTTCCGTTTCACGTGCTGAGGGTGTCGCGTGACTCGTTAGTAAAATAGTGGGAGCATATTAAGATAGAAGTCCATATCTTGATAGTTTATTTCTTGTAAAATCTACATGTTATTCATTTCTGCTGCATCTTTATTTTCAAAAAATATCGCTTTTCAATCCCTTATATAGCATACTTGATGTCAACTGCCTCACTGGTCCAAATTATATGGATTGGCTCCGTAACTTGAGAATTGTTCTCACGACGGAGAAAATCGTGTACGTCCTTGATACAGTAATGTCTACACCCGAAGAAGGGGCAAGCGAGGATGAGATCACTCGTTATGTGAAGTACATTAATGACTCCACTCTTGCTCAGTGCTATATGTTGGGCTCTATGACTCCTAAGTTACAGAGACAACATGAAAAGATGGATGCTAGATCCATTCTCCTACATGTCCACAAATTATTTGAGGAACAGGGAAGGACTCAACGATATGAGATATCCAAGAGCCTCTTCCGCGCTAGGATGATTGAGAGGACACCGGTTCAAAACCATGTCCTAAAGATGATTGAGTGGATAGAGAAACTCACAGGTCTAGGAATTGTCCTAGCGGATAACTTGTGTGTAGACATTGTGCTTCAGTCCCTACTAGATTCCTTTTCACACTTCATAATGAATTTTAATATGAACAAGCTTGAGGTGACTCTCCCAAAGCTCCTCAATATGTTGAGGGAGGTAGAGAGTACTATTAAGAAAGAGAAGCCAGTTCTCTACACTAGTGAGACCAGAAAGAAAAGGAAAGCAGAAAGGTCCCTTAAGAAGGGAAAGGGCAAGGGTAGACCAGGTAAAGCAAAGGTTGCTAAGAAAGACCCAACAAAGGACAAAGGTCAGTGCTTCCACTATGGTAAAAATGGGCACTCCAAGAGGAACTGCAAAGTGTACCTTGCAGAAAGAGCGAAACAAAAGCTTGATGAAGCTGCAGGTATATTCATGATCAGTCTCCATTTGTCAGACTCTTATGATAACACATAGGTAGTGGATACCGATAGTGCTTATCATATATGCAATTCGTTGCAAATTCTGGTAAGGCCTAGAAGACTAGAAAGAGGCGAGATGGACCTCAAGATGAGTAATAGAGCAAAAGTTACTGTAGTAGCTGTTAGAGAGGTCACCCTACATCTGCCTGGTGGAGCTTTTATTGCATTAGATGCATGTTATTTTGTTCCTTCTATTATCGAAAACATTATCTCCATTTCATGTTTGACAGTTAGTGGATATAAATTAGTTTTTGAGAACAATGATTGTTCGATATTATTATATGATAAGATCATCACGAAAGGAACATTGCATAATGGTTTATTTATGTTAGATACTACTCCACATATCATGAATGTAAATGTGTCCAAGAGGAAACGAGATGAGATGAATAGTGCATACCTGTAGCAATGTAGGCTAGGTCACATCCATGAAAGAAGGATTCAAAAGTTGCTAAATGATGGATATCTAGATCCATTCGACTATGTGTCATATGCAACTTGCGAGCCTTGCCTTCGTGGAAAACTGACTAACTCTCCATTTAGTGGAATTGGAGAGAGAGAGCCACTGAGCGGTTGGAACTCATATATAGTGATATATGTGGACCCATGTCAACTCATGCCATTGGTGGTTACTCCTACTTCATTACCTTTACTGATGCAAGGTATGGATATGTGTACTTAATGAAGTACAAGTCCGAGGTCTTTGAGAAATTCAGAGAGTATAAGAATTAGGTGGAGAATCAGACTGGAAAGAGTATCAAAACTCTTCGATCAGATCGAGGAGGTGAGTACTTAAGTACAGAGTTTACTCAGTTCCTCAAGAACCATGGGATATTATCCCAATGGACACCTCCTTGTACACCTCAGCTCAATAGTGTATCTGAAAGGAGAAATTATATGCTATTAGACATGGTACGGTCCATGATGAGTTTCACTGACCTACCCATCTCATTCTGGGGATATGCCCTAGAAATCGTAGCTTACCTTCTAAACAGAGTTCCAACTAAGTCGATAGTATCTACACCATATGAGATATTGAAAGGGAAGAAGTCTAATCGTAAGGTTGTTAAGATTTGGGGCTGTCTTGCCCACGTTAAAAGACACAACCCCGATAAGTTAGAATCAAGGACAGAGCGATGCAAATTTGTGGGATACCCCAAGAAAACTTGTGAGTATTATTTCTATCATCTCGAGGACCGAAAGGTCTTTGTAGCTTAGAGAGCAGTGTTCCTTGAGAAGGAACACATTTTTGGCGGAGATAGTGGGAGAATAATAGAGTTGAGCGAGGTTGGAGAACCAAGCTCAAGCACCACTCTAAAGCCCGAGTCTGTTCAGGTACCTAATACACAAATTTCAACTTTACGTAGGTCTGATAGAGTATCTCATCCTCCTAAGAGATATGTGAGACATATTAGAGGAGAGGATGTTGAGGATATTGATCCTCAGAACTACGATGAGGCTATTTTGAGTATAGACTCCAGGAAGTGACAATAAGCTATGAATTCTGAGATGGATTCTATGTACTCCAACAAGGTTTGGAACCTAGTTAATGCGCCCGAAGATATTATACCCATCGGTTGCAAGTGGATCTTTAAGAAAAAGATCGAAGTAGATGAAAAGTTAGAGACCTATAAAGCAAGGCTAGTGGCTAAGAGGTATCGTCAAAGGCAAGGTGTTAACTACGATGAAACCTTCTCACCCGTAGCAATGCTAAAATCCATTAGAATTCTATTGGCTATTGCAGCACACTATGATTATGAGATCTGGCAGATGGATGTGAAAACTGCATTCCTCAATGGGAACCTCAAGGAGGAGGTGTATATGATGCAACATGAGGGATTCGTGTCCAAGAACTGCCCAGATAAGGTGTGTAGGTTGCTTAGATCCATTTATGGACTAAAGCAAGCATCCCGAAGTGGAACATAAGATTTGATGAGGCAATCAGATCTTATGACTTCGTTAAGAACGAAGATGAGCCTTGTGTGTACTAGAAGGTAAGTGGGAGCGCTATCACCTTTTTGGTGTTATATGACATCCTAATCATTGGGAATGACGTAGGAATGCTATCCACAGTAAAGACTTGGTTATCTAGACACTTCTCCATGAAGGACTTAGGGGAAGCATCCTATATCTTGGGGATTAGAATCTATAGAGATAGATCCAAGAGGATGCTTAGCTTGTCTCATTCCAGGTACATAGAAACCATTGTCAAAAGGTTTGGCATGGAAAATTCCAAGAGAGGTCTCATACCGATGAGACATGGGATATCGCTTTATACAAGTATGTCCCCAAAGACTCCAGAAGAAAGGGCGAACATGAATATGATACCTTATGCCTCAACAATAGAGTCTATCATGTATATCATGCTATGTACTAGGCCTGATATAGTGCATGGCTTTGAGTGTCACGAGCAGGTATCAGGCGGATCCAGGCTTGCATCATTGGAAAGCAGTAAAGTGTATCCTTAAGTACTTGAGAAGGATTAAGGATCTTTTACTAGTCTGTGGAGGTAGTAGCCTTAAGGTTGAAGGCTACACAAACTCAAATTTTTAGTCTGATGTCGATAATAGCAAGTCGAATTTGGGGTATATGTACATCTTGAATGGAAGAGCAGTGTACTGGAAGAGTTCCAAGAAAGATACTACTGTTGACTCGACCACAGAGGCAAAGTACATTGTTGCATCAGATACAGCAAAGGAGGGAGTCTGGGTGAAAAAGTTCTTCACAGATTTGGGAGTCGTGCCAAGTAGCGAGGAGCTGATCTCCTTATATTGCGACAACAATAGGGCGATTGGTCAAGCGAAGGAACCTAGGTCTCATCAGGAATCTAAACATGTTCTGAGGAGGTTCCACCTTATCAAAGAGATCATAATCCGAGGAGATGTAGCAGTGGAAAAAGTTCCATCCGAAGATAACATTGTAGATCCATTGACAAAGCCATTGTCTCAGATTTACTTTGAGCATCACAGGGGTCTGATGGGGATCAAACACATTGGTGATTGGCTTTAGATCAAGTGGGAGATTGCTAGTCATAAGTGCCTAGCAAGCCAATCACATGAGTGATGACACGTGTGACTTGATATAGAATCATTTTGCTTATTATATTTTGGCATATATCACTTTATAAATATTGCATATATGCATATATATATTTGTTAGGATCGAGTGCACTAAGAGGGGGGGGGGTGAATTAGTGCAGCGGAAATCTTACAGCGATTAAAACCAAAAGCTGCGTTCGTTCAATAAAAACTATTATGATGCAAAAGCTAATTCTCAGTTTGTATCTAAGTGTAGTTTGCGTCTAAGCGCAGATTGCGTCTAAGCGCAGTTTGCGTCTAAACACAGTTTGCATTTAAGCGCAGTTTGCGTCTAAGCGCAGTTTGTGTCTAAACGCAGATTTACGTCTAAACGCAGTTTTACGTCTAAACGCAGATTTACGTCTAAACGCAGTTTTACGTTTAAACGCAGATTTACGTCTAAACTCAGTTTACGTCTAAAACGTCTAAACACAGTTTGAGCAGTTTTACGTCTAAACGCAATTTTACGTCTAAACGCAGATTTACGTCTAAACGCAGTTTTACGTCTAAACGGAATCAAGACGTAAACGAAAACTGCACAGAACCTTATTCGTAAAAACGCAGAAGATAGTTTGCAGTTGTAAATGAAATCAAGACGTAAACGTAAACTGCACAGAATTCGTTCGTAAAAGCGTAGAGAGCAGAGGCTAAGTAGGAGGTTTGCAGTAATGATAAAGTGCTCAAAATAAACGCAAACCAGAGATTTAGAGTGGTTCGGTCAGTCTTGACCTACTCCACTTTTGGCTTCCTCCACCGATGAGGTCACCGACGTCAACTAGAAGCCTTCCTTCAATAGGCGAAGGCCAACTACCCTCTTACAGATTCACTCCTTTTGACGGGCTCAGGAGACAACCCTTACAGATGTTTTCTCTCCTCACTTTACAACACAAACTTGAAGAACAGAAGGAGGAGGAAAACTAGCAGTTTTGAGCTCTAAGAACCACTGAAAAGATCAAGATTTCGGCTTGAGTTCTTGCTCTTTCAGTGCTGAATGGGTGGGGTATTTATAGGACCCAACCCAGTTCAAATTTGGAGCTCAAAACGATCAAATCCCGGAATTCCGGGATCAGGCGGTTGCACCTCCTGACTGGAGAGGTTGCACCGCCTGGCAGAGCTCGAAGACTGAGCTCAGGCGGTGCCACCTCTTGACAGAGGCGGTTGCACCTCTCTGCCAAAGCTCGAAGACTGAGCTCAGGCGGTGCCACCTCTCTGTCAGGGAGGTTGCACCGCCCAGTCTTGCTCGAAGACTGTGCTCAGGCGGTGCCACCTCCCGGCTGGGGCGGTTGCACCTCCCAGCCTCGTTGGAAGACTTAGCCTGGGCGGTGCTACCTCCTGGCTGGGGCGGTGCCACCTCTTTCACTATTTCAGCTCACTTGGTTTGGCTCCAAACTTGGCCCAAACCAGTCCGAACTTGGGCCTAATTGGCCCCTACTTGGGTTATAGGATTAACACCTAATCTTAACCCTAATTAATGTGCTAACTATGATTTTAAAGACATTTTCTAAGCTATTACAAAGTCCGCAAGTCAAGACTTCTTCTAGCGAGCTTTCGGCAAACTTCCGGCGGTCTTCCGATGAACTCTCGGAAACCATTCTACGGACTCCTAGCAAGCTCCTAGACTTCGCGATTTGATCTTAACGAGTTCCAACGAGCTTCTTCGGCAAGCTCCGATCTTTCTCGGCGAGCTCCGCGAACTTCCAACGAACCTTCCGGCGAGCTTCCGAAAATCCTTCGGCAAGCTCCCAACTCATTCTCGGCTAGTTCCGGTAGCATTCCCGATGAACCTTCGGACTTCCGTCGAACTCTCGAACTTGCAACAAATCCTTCGCGCTTGACTCCGACACTTTGTTTCGCTTTATGTCTTCATCGTTATCATAGTTAATCCTGCACAATTAAAGCAAAACTTCGATCGAGACAATTAATACTAAGCATTAATCATGTTGTCCGACATGTCATTGGTCCCTCGACGCTTCGTCCGATTCTTCGGCACATCGTCCTTTCCTACAGCCTATTGCCCAATCGGCCAGTTGACTCCGCAACTCCGATATCCTTGGCACAATACCCGCTTTTCTTGGCCCGATGCCCGAGTCCACGACCCGAAGTCTTCTGTCGATACGTCGACCGATCCACCGGCCCGACGTCCAATCTTCTGACATGTTCCTCCGGCACAACATGATGTTCCTGCTTTAATTGTCTCATCCTGATCAAAGCACCCTGCGTCACTCAAAACACAGATTATCTCATAAACATATATTAAGTAGTTTTATCATCAAAATACGAGATTCAACAATCTCCCCCTTTTTGATGATGACAACTACTTGATGACGGAGTTAAACTTAACTCTCGGAGTTTAAACAAACTCCCCCTATCAATATGTCATATTGATAGAACCTTGAATTCAAACTGAATTCAAGTCATTGCAATATTCATCATGAATACTTGCAACACGTCAACATGAACATATGCATAAACTCAAGCATCACATGTCATGTCATCAACATACTTTCATCAACATACTTCTCCCCCTTTGTCATCAACAAAAAGGAGAAGTATCACAATCAAGTGTTTGTGATATTGGTTCAACTCATTGCATGAAAAACATATTATCAAGTTTTATCATCATGCAGTTTTGAAGCCAGAAAATTTAGCAAATGTTACATCATGCTTAGAATATTCAGGCTATCAAGTTTTAGATATGCAAGTTTTACAGCATACAAGATAGCACTTTTAGAACATGCAAGCTAGCAATTTAGAGATGTTCAAGAAAGCAACTCTTGCTTCTTGAGATATGCAAATTTGTCAAGTTTTGCTAGATGTGCAAGTTAGCATTTTTGCCTCTTGAGATAGGCAAGATAGCACTTTTGCAAATTTTTTGTTTGGCAAGCTTGTGATGTTCAAGATAACAAGCTCTTTCTTCTCTTTTGAGAAGTGTCATTTTTGCTTTCTTTGCAAAGTGCAAGTTAGCAAAATGCCAAACTAGCAAGAGATGATGTTTTACATGAGGCAAGCAAACAATTTGGCAAGTGTTACATTTGCATCTTCTCTTTAGATGTGCAAGAAAATAAACAAGTTTTTGCATTTTCTTGACATTTTAAGCTAGCAATTATCGGTGATGTTCAAGATAGCAATTTCTTCTCCTTTATAATTTTTGCCTTTTTCTTGAATTGTGCTAGCAATCTATCTCCCCCTTTGTCATTGTCAAAAAGAAGGGAAAAACCCTTTACATCAATTTCTAAATCATGACAAAGGTAAGTAATCATTCTTATTTGTGCATCATTATAGTTTCAATGCACAAATTCATTAACATTACATTTCTTTTTTTTTTTTTATACCGAAAAATCAATCATCATCATGAGCATATCAAACATGATATTCAAACGATGGTATCTAAATGTCAGAATTCATTACATCCTTATTATGCATGATCATTAACTCCTCATTTGTATTTCATGCATTATTTCATTTCATCTCATGAGGAATATCAAGAAGAATTATTGGATGATGAGATAAATATTTTATGAATACACGGAATTGTATAAAAATCATATCATAAGTGTTTCATGTATTCATATTATCACATGAAGCATATTATCATTTTTGAGATTCGTAACATGAATAACGTTATTACTATTTTATCAAAATCAATTTCGAGATTCACACAATATCATGAAATCATTAATCTCGATAAGATGGGAAAAGCATTTTCTTTTTAAGTGATCATAAAAAACTCATTCATAATTCAAGTGATTTACAAGATATTATAAATGAATTTATCACTTGTATTTCATCAAAATAGAGAACTCTAGAGATAGAAAATGATTGAAGCATTTAACATGATTGAAGCATGATTCATATTTAAAGTGTATCTTATGTCGTAAATACGAATCAAGCATTTGTAAAATCTGAAATCATCCTCAAAATTACATTCAATAAATTCATATATGACAAGCATAGATTTATTAAAAAATCAATAAGATAGAGGATTATATTTCAAGTGTTTATCAATTGTAGCATTTCATCACATGGTAAGATATCAATGCGTAAAATTACGATACAAGTTCTTGATATCTTAACGCATGATGCAAACATGGCATAATGCAAATTTGGCAATCATAGCATCAATTCATATAAATATGGCAATCATATCAATTCATATATTTCTCCCCTTTTTTAAGCGTTTCATCTTAAGTGATTGATTTCATGTTAGCATGCCTTTTCATTTATGTCAAATAAAGACATGCATCAACGTTTAGGATCGTAAAATGAATTTCATCATAAAACCATCAATCACAAAAATCATCATGTATAACTTTAAAATCTCATGCATAAAATCATCAAATCATAGTATCAAAACTTTAATATTTTCATTGCAACATTAAGCAAGGTTTCATTGAACTTAATTTTGAATGATTCTTATAAATGCCTAAAACTTCTTTAGCTTTAATTTATATGATTGACTTTATAATAACATGCTCAAATCTTTATTCTTATGTCAAAACCATACATCATCTCTAACAATCAAAGACAATGAAAAATATCAAAAGCCATGTATCGTCATTGAAAAGCAATATGAAAATCATCAAAATATACATTCTTGCTTTTCAAGCACATAAATAAGATTAATCTCACAAGGTGTACAATCATTAGATTTCTATCTTGCATTAACATAAGACATGCAGTTTTCATTATCATTTTCAAAATTACAAGCATGATCATATTTTTGCATTTTCATTATTAAATTATTAAAAATGTAATTTTCAAGAAAATTTAAAGAAAAAGAAAATTGCATCATGAAAAGCATCATGTAATTTCGAAGTAAATTAAAGGCATTTTGATTACCTCAGCGTCGAAAGGCGTAAAGGCGTAGTTTGCCACCTCGCCTTTGTTGATTTTCTCCTCGTCTTCGGAGGAGCTCGATTCATCCCAATTTTTATTCTTCTTCTTGCGTTCAAAGCAAGTAGTTCCGTTTTTTTTATTTTTTTATTTTTGTTTCATTTGTAGTTTAAGTTCACCATCACTTGAGCTTATGCTCGAGTGGTCTTCAAATGTTCTATGTCCCAAATCCTTCCTGTTCTTTGGAAGGTGGTTCTCAAGTTCTTCACGTGCATTGCACGTCATTTCATATGTGATCAATGAACCAATTAGTTCTTCAAGTGGAAATTGGTTCAAGTTTTTCGATTCTTGAATAGCAGTTACTTTTGAATCCCAAGTTTTAGAAAGTGAGCGCAAAACTTTGTTAACGAGTTCAAAATCCGAAAAGCTTTTACCAAGTGATTTTAAACCATTGACGACATCCGTAAAACGAGTGTACATGTCAACAACGGTTTCGCTTGGTTTCATATGAAAAAGCTCGAAATCATGCAGTAAAATATTAACTTTCGAGTCTTTGACTCTACTAGTTCCCTCATGCGTGATTTCAAGAGCACGCCAAATATCGAAAGCCGTTTCGCACAAAGAAACCCGATTGAACTCATTTTTGTCCAAAGCGCAAAATAAGGCATTCATAGCCTTTGCGTTTAAAGAAAAATACTTCTTCTCTAAATCCGACCATTCGTTCATCGGTTTAGAGGGAAGTTGAAAACCGTTTTCAACAATATTCCATAAATCCAGATTTAGAGAAATCAAGAAAACTCTCATTCGAGTTTTCCAATAAGTGTAGTCCAATCCGTTAAAGAACGGTAGACGAAAGACCGAAAAGCCCTCTTGAAGAGCCATTTCTCTCGGGTGTAAATCCGAAATGAGAAATACCCTGCTCTGATACCAATTGTTAGGATCGAGAGCACTAAGAGGGGGGGGGGTGAATTAGTGCAGCGGAAATCTTACAGCGATTAAAACCAAAAGCTGCGTTCGTTCAATAAAAACTATTATGATGCAAAAGCTAATTCTCAGTTTGTATCTAAGTGCAGTTTGCGTCTAAGCGCAGATTGCGTCTAAGCGCAGATTGCGTCTAAGCACTGTTTGCATCTAAACACAGTTTGCATTTAAGCGCAGTTTGCGTCTAAGCGCAGTTTACGTCTAAACGCAGATTTACGTCTAAACGCAGTTTTACGTCTAAACGCAGATTTACGTCTAAACGCAGTTTTACGTCTAAACGCAGATTTACGTCTAAACTCAGTTTACGTCTAAAACGTCTAAACACAGTTTGAGCAGTTTTACGTCTAAACGCAATTTTACGTCTAAACGCAGATTTACGTCTAAACGCAGTTTTACGTCTAAACGGAATCAAGACGTAAACGAAAACTGCACAGAACCTTATTCGTAAAAATGCAGAAGACAGTTTGCAGTTGTAAATGAAATCAAGACGTAAACGTAAACTGCACAGAATTCATTCGTAAAAGCGCAAAGAGCAGAGGCTAAGTAGGAGGTTTGCAGTAATGATAAAGTGCTCAAAATAAACGCAAACCAGAGATTTAGAGTGGTTCGGTCAGTCTTGACCTACTCCACTTTTGGCTTCCTCCACCGATGAGGTCACCGACGTCAACTAGAAGCCTTCCTTCAATAGGCGAAGGCCAACTACCCTCTTACAGATTCACTCCTTTTGACGGGCTCAGGAGACAACCCTTACAGATGTTTTCTCTCCTTACTTTACAACACAAACTTGAAGAACAGAAGGAGGAGGAAAACTAGCAGTTTTGAGCTCTAAGAACCACTGAAAAGATCAAGATTTCGGCTTGAGTTCTTGCTCTTTCAGTGCTGAATGGGTGGGGTATTTATAGGCCCCATCCCAGTTCAAATTTGGAGCTCAAAACGATCAAATCCCAAAATTCCGGGATCAGGCGGTTGCACCTCCTGACTGGAGAGGTTGCACCGCCTGGCAGAGCTCGAAGACTGAGCTCAGGCGGTGCCACCTCTTGACAGAGGCGGTTGCACCTCTCTGCCAGAGCTCGAAGACTGAGCTCAGGCGGTGCCACCTCTCTGTCAGGGAGGTTTGTTGAATCTCGGATTTTGATGATGAAGTCAATTGTCATTTGTTGTCTAATCTATGTGTTGAGATAAGTGTGCAGGATTAACTACGATGAAAGTTAGACAAGCAGCAGGAGTTGCGCCGGAGTCAAGTTCATGATCACGTTGGGAGTTCGAGAGTTCGACGGAAGTTCGGACGGTCGTCGGAGGTTCTGCGAGAACAGATCCGAGAAGTCCAGAAGCTTGCCAAGCGAAGCTCGTCGGAACTTGCCAAGTGGATCGTCGCAAAGTCCAGGAGTTTGCCGAAGTCCGCAGGAGCATCACCGAGGGTTCATCGGATGATCGATGGAAGTTCGCCGGAAACTCGCCGGAAGGAGCGATTGACGCACCGAAGCAAAGTTGCAGAAGTTGTCTTAGATTTAATCGTAGTTAGCACGTTGATTAAGTTGGAAAATGGGAGGTGATCCCATTGGCTTAATCTTGGGGCAATTGGGCCCCTGAAAGACTGAAATTGGGCCGAATGGAATGAACCATTCGGACCCTGATTGCACCAGGAGGTGCAACCGCCCAGGCCAGGAGGTGGCACCGCCTGGGCTAAGCCTCCCAACGAGACTGGGTGGTGCAACCTCCCCAGCCAGGAGGTGGCACCGCCTGAGCTCAGTCTTTGAGCTAGACTGGGCGGTGCAACCTCCCTGGCAGAGAGGTGGCACCGCCTGAGCTCAGTCTTCGAGCAAGACTGGGCGGTGCAACCTCCCTGGCAGAGAGGTGGCACCGCCTGAGCTCAGTCTTCGAGCAAGACTGGGCGGTGCAACCTCCCTGGCAGAGAGGTGGCACCGCCTGAGCTCAGTATTCGAGCAAGACTGGGCGGTGCAACCTCCCTAGCAGAGAGGTGGCACCGCCTGAGCTCGGTCTTCGAGCTCTGCCAGGCGGTGCAACCTCTCCAATCAAGAGGTGCAACCGCCTGATCCCAGAATTCCGGGATTTGATTGTTTTGAGCTCCAAATTTGAATTGGGTTGGGGCCTATAAATTCCCCACCCATTCAGCACTGAAAAGAAAAAGACCTACACCGAAATCTTGATCTTTTCTGTGATTCTAAGAGCTCAAAAGTGTTGTAAAGCCTTTAAGTCTCCTCCTTCTGTTCTTCAAGTTTTCAGTTGTAAAGTGAGGAGAGAAAGGTCTGTAAAGGTTGTCTCCTGAGCCTGTCAAAAGGAGAGAAACTGTAAAAGGGCAGTTTGGCCTTCGCCTATTGAAGGAAGGCCCCTAGTTGACGTTGGCGACCTCGTCGGTGGAGGAAGCCAAAAGTGGAGTAGGTCAAGACTGACCGAACCACTCTAAATCTCTGGTTTGCGTTTATTTTTTAGCACTTTATCATTACTGCAAACCTCCTTCATTACTACTGCTCTCTGCTCTTTCACGAACAAGTTCTAAGTGCTGTTCTTCCGAATCTGCATTCAGACGTAAATTCGTATTTTCGTACATTACAGTTTACGTTTACTTTTGATTCTGCAGAACTGTCTTCTGTGCTTTTACGAACGAGTTTCTTTGCAGTTTACACTTACATTTTGATCCTATTGATAACTGCAAACTGTCCTCTACAATTTTACGAACGAGTTTCAACATTTAGACGTAAAACTGCATTTAGACGTAAATCGGCTTTCCTCGCACAATCATCAGATCTTAATTCACGTTTACGTCTTGATTTCAACTGCATACTGGCTTCTGCGAATATACAAACGAGTTTCAAAGTTCAGACGTAAATCTGCGTTTAAGACGTAAATCTGCGTTTAGACGTAAATCTGCGTCTAGACGTAAATCTGCGTTTAGACGTAAATCTATTTTTTGCAGATTACTTTTTGAGCTGTACAACAGCAGCACATTGTCTTTATACTTCTGCTTAAACTGCTCCTAGACGCAAACTGTGTTTAGACGCAATCTGCGCTTAGACGCAATCTGCGTTTAGACGCAATCTGCGCTTAGACGCAATCTGAGTTTAGACGCAATCTGCATTTAGACGCAAACTGCGTTTAGACGCTGACTGTGTTTAAACATAAACTGCACTTAATCATAAGTAATCTTAGAATCGGCTTTTGCATCAAAATAGTCTTTATTGAACGAACGCAGCTTTCGTTTTTTAATCGCTGAAAAATATCCACTGCACTAATTCACCCCCCCCCCTCTTAGTGCTCTCGATCCTAACAAGGTTGCACCGCCCAGTCTTGCTCGAAGACTGAGCTCAGGCGGTGCCACCTCCCGACTGGGGCGGTTGCACCTCCCAGCCTCGTTGGAAGACTTAGCCTGGGCGGTGCTACCTCCTGGTTGGGGCGGTGCCACCTCTTTCACTATTTCAGCTCACTTGGTTTGGCTCCAAACTTGGCCCAAACCAGTCCGAACTTGGGCCTAATTGGCCCCTACTTGGGTTATAGGATTAACACCTAATCCTAACCCTAATTAATGTGCTAACTATGATTTTAAAGACATTTTCTAAGCTATTACAAAGTCCGCAAGTCAAGACTTCTTCTAGCGAGCTTTCGGCAAACTTCCGGCGGTCTTCCGATGAACTCTCGGAAACCATTTTGCGGACTCCTAGCAAGCTCCTAGACTTCGCGATTTGATCTTAGCGAGTTCCAATGAGCTTCTTCGGCAAGCTCCGATCTTTCTCGGCGAGCTCCGCGAACTTCCAACGAACCTTCCGGCGAGCTTCCGAAAATCCTTCGGCAAGCTCCCAACTCATTCTCGGCTAGTTCCGGTAGCATTCCCGATGAACCTTCGGACTTCCGTCGAACTCTCGAACTTGCAACAAATCCTTCGCGCTTGACTCCGACACTTTGTTTCGCTTTATGTCTTCATCGTTATCATAGTTAATCCTGCACAATTAAAGCAAAACTTCGATCGAGACAATTAATACTAAGCATTAATCATGTTGTCCGACATGTCATTGGTCCCTCGACGCTTCGTCCGATTCTTCGGCACATCGTCCTTTCCTGCAGCCTATTGCCCAATCGGCCAGTTGACTCCGCAACTCCGATATCCTTGGCACAATACCCGCTTTTCTTGGCCCGATGCCCGAGTCCACGACCCGAAGCCTTCTGTCGATACGTCGACCGATCCACCGGCCCGACGTCCAATCTTCTGACATGTTCCTCTGGCACAACATGATGTTCCTGCTTTAATTGTCTCTTCCTGATCAAAGCACCCTGCGTCACTCAAAACGCAGATTATCTCATAAACATATATTAAGTAGTTTTATCATCAAAATACGAGATTCAACAATATTGTGATGTCCTTGGATTTATGCAATGGGAATCGGATCGTGATGAAATCACGAAAATAAGATCGATTCACCTTTAAATACATATCCTAAATAATCCCGGTCATAGGTTACTCGAGAGGGACATCGTGATAACCGGACAGACTGGTGTGCTATATACTTGTCCCTATGATGGATGTAGCGGGTCTCATAGCTGCTCGTGTAGGGACACTAGGGATACAGTACAGGTGCTCATTGGAGAATGAGTTCACTGATTGATCCGCTTATGGAATGTTGGATGGTTGATGATGCCTTATTGTTAGACAGCAATTCCGTAGTCCTAGTGGTATATCTAGTCCTTAGACTTGAGACATCAAGGATGTCCTATATGAGTGCTCCACTCTTTGATACTAGACTTATAGGTTTGGCTGTCCCAGATCTACTACAACTGGTCATTGGGAGTGGTAGTCGACCTTACGAGCGCTATTGAGTGTCGATAGAGGATCATCCACTCTCGACATCATGAGAGGAATATCCCATGTGTTCTTGCTTAGACAAATCCCTAGCTAGGGTCATTCGGGTTGAGAGAGAAAGAGTTCTCCGAGAGAATCCGATTAGAGCGAGACTCGAGTAAAACCATATGGGTTTGACAGCACCATGCTCGATATACGGTCTCTAGGATATTGGATGGATGAGGGACTATAGGTATACGGTAACTGAGGGCAGATAGGTCCAATAAATTGGATTCCCCTATATCGTTTGGGGACTACGACGTAGTGGCCTAGTACGTCCGTAGTCGATGAGTCAAGTGAATTATTATAGAGATAATAATTCACTGAGTTAGAAGAAGTTCTGATAGGTATGACTCACAACTAGCTCGATATTGGGCTTAGAGGGTCACACACATATGGTAGGCATTGCGATGAGTAGAGGTTCGGATATGAGATATCCGACGGAGCCCTTGTCTTATTGGATATCCAATAAGCCCCTGAATGATTGGATCCAATGGACGAGATCCAATAAGAGCCCATGAGAGATTATTGGATAGATATCCACTAATCTAAAAGGCTTGGGTTATTGGAAGCAGATCCAATACCCACTAGGCGAGGATCCATTAGGGTTTGACAGGGGACCTCTATAAATAGGAGGGATTCAGAGCCTCATAGGCTAGAGCCTATTGGGAAATCTTGGGGGCGACATCACATACGCAGCGGAAGAACAAGAAAACAAAATCCCCGATTCCCAAAAAGTTGTTCGTTGTCGTGCGAAGATTGGTACGCAAAACCCACGAAACTCAAAACTGCGTATAGAGTAGATTGTGTTACCTAGGGAGATCGTATATCCCTGTTTCCTTGCAGATCCTTAGGAGAGGGTGAAGGAGGTCAAGCGTCCTCCTCTCTAGCGGTGATCCACACAGCAAGGTTGCGACGATGCTCCTCAAAACTCCAAGCCAGCTCTGAGGTGGAGAGGGAGAGGAGAATAGGAAAGGAAAGCAAAGGCTCTAGCCTATGAGGCTCTGAATCCCTCCTATTTATAGAGATCCCCTGTCAATCCCTAATGGGTCCTCCCCTAGTGGGTATTGGATCTACATCCAATAAGACACGGGCTCCGTCGGATATCTCATATCTGAACCTCTACTCATCGCAATGCCTACCATATGTGTGTGACCCTCTAGGCCCAATATCGAGCTGGCCGTGAGTCATACTTGTCAGAACTCCTTCTAACTCCTTCTACGGAAGTACTAGGCCACTACGCCGTAGTCCCTAGACGATACAGGGGAATCCAATCCATTGGACCTGTCTGTCCTCAGTTACTGTGTACCTATAGTCCATCATCCATCTAATATCCCAGAGACCATATATCGAGCATGGTGTTGTTAGACCCATACAGTTTCTACTCGAGTCTCGCTATAATCGGATTCTTCCGGAGAACTCTTTCTCTCTCAACCCGAATGACCCTGGCCAAGGATTTGTTTGAGCAAGAACACATAGAATATTCCTCTCATGACACCGAGAGTGGATGATCCTCTATCGACACTCAATAGCCCTCGTAAGGTCGACTACCACTCCCAATGACCAACTATACTAGATCTGGGACAGCCAAACCTATAAGTCTGGTATCAAAGAGTGGAGCACTCATACATGACATCCTTGGTGTCTCAAGTCTAAGGACCAGATACACCATTAGGACTACGAAATCGCTGTCTGACAATAAGGCATCATCAACCATCCAGCATTCCGTAAGCGGATCAATTAGTGAACTCATTCTCCAATGAGCACCTGTACTGTATCCCTAGTGTCCCTACATGAGCAGCTATGAGACCAGCTACATCCATCATATGGACGGGTATACAGCACACCAATCTATCCGGTTATCACGATGTCCCTCTCGAGTAACCTATGACCGGGATTATTTAGGATATGTGTTTAAAGGTGAATCGATCTCATTATCGTGATCTCATCACGATCCGATTCCCATTGCACAAATCCAAGGACATCACAATATATATATGCACATATGCAATAGTTATAAAGTGATATACGCCAAAATATAATAAGCAAAAAGATTCTGTATCAAGTCACACGTGCCATCACTCATGTGATTGGCTTGCTGGGCACCTATGACTAGCAATCTCCCACTTGACGTAAAGCCAATCACCTATGTGTCTAATCCCCATCAGACCCTTGTGACGCTCAAAGACATAATGAGATAACGACTTTGTTAGTGGATCTGCAATGTTATCTTCAGATGGAACTCTTTCCACTGCTACATCTCCTCGGATTACGATCTCTATGATAAGCTGGAACCTCCTCAGAACACTTTTGATGAGACCCGGGTTCCCTTATTTGAGTAATCGCCCCATAGTTGTCGCAATATAAGGAAGTCGGCTCCTCGCTACTCGGCACGACTCGTAAATCTGTGATGAACTTCTTCACCCAGACTCCCTCCTTTGCTACATTTGATGCAGCACTGTACTCCGCCTCTGTGGTCGAGTCAACAGTAGTATCTTGCTTGGAACTCTTCCAGCACACTGCTCCTCCATTTAAGGTGTACGCATACCCTGAATTCGACTTACTAGCATCGACATCAGACTAAAAACTTGAGTCTGTGTAGCCTTCAACCTTAAGGCTATTACCTCCATATACTAGTAAAAGATCCTTAGTCCTTCACAAGTACTTAAGGATACACTTTACTGCTTTCCAATGCTCCAAGCCTGGATCCGCCTGATACCTGCTCGTGACACTCAGAGCATGCGCTATATCAGGCCTAGTACATAGCATGGCATACATGATAGACCCTATTGCTGAGGCATAAGGTATCATATTCATGTTCGTGTTGAATCTCGGATTTTGATGATGAAGTCAATTGTCATTTGTTGTCTAATCTATGTGTTGAGATAAGTGTGCAGGATTAACTACGATGAAAGTTAGACAAGCAGTAGGAGTTGTGCCGGAGTCAAATTCATGATCACGTTGGAAGTTCGAGAGTTCGACGGAAGTTCGGACGGTCGTCGGAGGTTCTGCGAGAACAGATCCGAGAAGTCCAGAAGCTTGCCAAGCGAAGCTCGTCGGAACTTGCCAAGTGGATCGTCGCAAAGTCCAGGAGTTTGCCGGAAGTCCGCAGGAGCATCACCGAGGGTTCATCGGATGATCGACGGAAGTTCGCCGGAAACTCGCCGGAAGGAGCGATTGATGCACCGAAGCAAAGCTGCAGAAATTGTCTTAGATTTAATCGTAGTTAGCACGTTGATTAAGTTGGAAAATGGGAGGTGATCCCATTGACTTAATCTTGGGGCAATTGGGCCCCTGAAAGATTGAAATTGGGCCGAATGGAATGAACCATTCGGACCCTGATTGCACCAGGAGGTGCAACCGCCCAGGCCAGGAGGTGGCACCGCCTGGGCTAGGCCTTCCAGCGAGACTGGGCGGTGCAACCTCCCCAGCCGGGAGGTGGCACCGCCTGAGCTCAGTCTTCGAGCTAGACTGGGCGGTGCAACCTCCCTGACAGAGAGGTGGCACCGCCTGAGCTCAGTCTTCGAGCAAGACTGGGCGGTGCAACCTCCCTGGCAGAGAGGTGGCACCGCCTGAGCTCGGTCTTCGAGCTCTGCCAGGCGGTGCAACCTCTCCAGTCAAGAGGTGCAACCGCCTGATCCCAGAATTCCGGGATTTGATTGTTTTGAGCTCCAAATTTGAATTGGGTTGGGGCCTATAAATTCCCCACCCATTCAGCACTGAAAAGAGCAAGACCTACACCGAAATCTTGATCTTTTCTGTGATTCTAAGAGATCAAAAGTGTTGTAAAGCCTTAAAGTCTCCTCCTTCTGTTCTTCAAGTTTTCAGTTGTAAAGTGAGGAGAGAAAGGTCTGTAAAAGTTGTCTCCTGAGCCTGTCAAAAGGAGATAAACTGTAAAAGGGCAGTTTGGCCTTCGCCTATTGAAGGAAGGCCCCTAGTTGACGTCGGTGACCTCGTCGGTGGAGGAAGCCAAAAGTGGAGTAGGTCAAGACTGACCGAACCACTCTAAATCTCTGGTTTGCGTTTACTTTTGAGCACTTTATCCTTACTGCAAACCTCCTTCATTACTACTGCTCTCTGCGCTTTTACGAACAAGTTCTAAGTGCTGTTCTTTCCGAATCTGCATTCAGACGTAAATCGGTGTTTTCGTACATTACAGTTTACGCTTACGTTTTAATTCTGCAAAACTGTCTTCTACGCCTTCACGAACAAGTCTTTAAGTGCTGATCTGTCCGAATCTGTTTTCAGACGTAAACCAGTGTTTTCGTACGATATTTACATTGCAGTTTACGTTTACATTCTGCAAAACTGTCTTCTGCGCTCTTACAAACCAGTTTCTAAAGTTCAGCTCCCTTTGAAACTGCATCTAGACGTAAAATTGCATTTAGACGTAAAACTGCTCAAACTGTGTTTAGACGTTTTAGACGTAAACTGAGTTTGGACGTAAATCTGCGTTTAGACGTAAAACTGCGTTTAGACGTAAATCTGCGTTTAGACGTAAAATTGCGTTTAGACGTAAAACTGTCCAAACTGTGTTTAGACGTTTTAGACGTAAACTGAGTTTAGACGCAAAACTGCGTTTAGACGTAAAACTGCGTTTAGACGTAAATCTGCGTTTAGACGTAAAACTACGTTTAGACGTCAAACTGCGCTTAGACGCAATCTGCGCTTAGACGCAAACTGCACTTAGATACAAACTGAGAATTAGTTTTTGCATCATAATAGTTTTTATTGAACGAACGCAGCTTTTGGTTTTAAATCGCTGTAAGATTTCCGCTGCACTAATTCACCCCCCCCCCTCTTAGTGCTCTCGATCCTAACAATTGGTATCAGAGCCCGGTTAACTCTCAAAAGGATTAAAACCCAAGAGAGATGGCTTACGCCGGAAACCAAGAGGGCCATTCCATTACACGTCCACCCATGTTTAATGGGACGGACTACACCTATTGGAAGACCCGAATGAGAATCTTTCTTATTTCTATGGACATTGATCTTTGGAATCTTGTCGAGAATGGTTTTTCAAAGTCTTCTCTTCCAATGATCGATTGGAATGATTTGGAGAAGAAGGCTTTCGCTCTTAATGCAAAGGCTATGAATGCCTTATTTTGTGCACTTGATAAAAACGAGTTTAACCGTGTTTCAACTTGTGAAACTGCGTTTGATATTTGGCACACGCTCGAAGTGACCCATGAGGGCACAAGTAGAGTAAAAGAGTCAAAAATCAATTTGCTGTTACATTCTTTCGAACTTTTTCGGATGAAACCGAGTGAAACCATTGGCGACATGTTTACCCGTTTCACGGATGTCGTCAACGGTCTAAAAGGACTCGGAAAGAGCTTTTCGGATTTTGAGCTTGTTAATAAGATACTAAGATCCCTTCCTAAGAGTTGGGATCCTAAAGTCACCGCTATTCAAGAGGCAAAAGATCTGCGAAATTTCCCTCTTGAAGAACTAATCGGGTCATTAATGACCTACGAAATGACTTGTAAAGCTTATGAAGAGCAAGAAGACATCCTTCCAAAGAACAGGAAGGATATGACACTCAAAACTTCAGAATGCCACTTGAGAGAAAACTCAAGTGATGAGGACTGTGATGATGACTTGGCACTTCTAACAAGAAAGTTTAAAAAGTTCTTTAAAAGAAACAAGTTTAAGAATGATGCAAAAAATAAACTTGAACCCAAAAAGGACCAAGTAATCTGCTATGAATGCAAAAAGCCGGGACACTACAAGAGTGATTGTCCCCAAGTCAAGAAAAGAACAACAAAGAAGAAGGCGCTCCAAGCAACATGGGATGATTCGAGCGCATCCAAGGAAGAGGAGTCCAACACCGAGCAAGTTGCTCATTACGCCTTAATGGCCATCGAAGATGAGGTAACAAATTCAATAGATGCAGATTTATCCTTCGATGAATTATTAAATGCTTTCCATGAACTGTTTGATGAGTGTAAGACTATTAGTAGTAAATACAAATTGCTAAAAAAGGAGCATGATAGTCTTATTTGTAATTTCGATAAGTTAAATGCTGAACATCATGATAAGTTAAGCCCATGCATAAAATGCCATGATCTAGAAACTCTCCAAAAAGAAAACTTGCTACTTAAGGACACCTTGAAGAAATTCGAGGTTGGTAGCAAGTCATTGAACATGATCCTTACAAACAAGGGTCACGTTCCAAAAAGGAGTGGAATTGGATTTGTGAGAAGTCCTCACCAAAATCCAACCACCTTCATAAAAGGCCCCATCTTGCATGTTCAACACCAAACCAAGTGCAACTTTTGTTGCAAATCTGGACACAAGACACATTGTTGTCCATTCAAGAAAATAAGTCCAAACAAATTGATTTGGGTTCCTAAAGGAACCATGACAAACTCTATGCAACATGATAGAAAATATAGATCTATTTATGAGGCACCCAAAAGCAAATGGGTACCTAAACATCATCCTTTCTTGTAGAAAACTAAACCATCGCAAGCTAGGAGCAAGAGATGGTACCTTGATAGTGGATGCTCAAGGCATATGACCGGAGATCCATCTCAATTCTCTAAGCTTACTAACATAGACGAAGGCTATGTCACCTTCGGAGACAACAACAAGGGTAAAATCATTGGCAAAGGAACCATAGGTAACAAATCCAACCTCTTTATTAAAGATGTTCTGTTAGTTGATGGTTTAAAACATAACCTCTTGAGTATTAGTCAATTATGTGATAAAGGATATACTGTCAATTTCGAATCTAATGCTTGCATCATTGAAAAACCACATAAAAATATATCTATGATTGCATTGAAACAAAATAACGTATACACTATTGACATCAATGACTTATGTGATGAAATGTGTTTTGCCGTTATGAATGAGGATGCTTGGCTATGGCATAGAAGATTAGGTCATGCTAGCATGAAACTAATCACTCAAGTATCATCTAGAGAACTTGTAAGAGGAATTCCTCATATCAAGTTTATCAAAGATAATGTATGTGATGCTTGCCAATTAGGTAAACAAATTAAGGGTAGCTTCAAAGCTAAGAATCAAATAAGCACCTCTAGGCCCTTACAATTGATCCATATGGACTTGTTCGGACCAATCTCTACATCGAGTCTAGGAGGTAGCAAATACGCCTTTGTCATTGTTGATGACTATAGCAGATATACATGGACCTACTTCTTAAAACAGAAAAATGAATGCTTTAGATACTTTACCAAGTTTTGTAAACTTGTTCAAAATGAGAAGGGATCTATGATTTCGTCAATTAGAAGTGATCATGGTGGAGAATTTCAAAACCATGATTTCCAAGAATTCTGTGAACTCAATGGATACAACCATAATTTCTCTACTCCAAGAAATCCTCAACAAAATGGGGTAGTAGAAAGAAAAAATCAAAATTTGTAAGAAATGGCAAGAACCATGTTGAATGAACATAGCCTACCCAAATATTTTTGGGCCGAAGCTGTAAACACTGCATGCTATATTTTGAATAGAGTTCTAGTAAGACCCTTACTCACCAAAACTCCTTATGAGTTATGGAATAACAAAAGACCCAATGTCTCATATTTTAAAGTCTTTGGGTGTAAGTGTTTTATCTTGAATGAAAAGGATAACTTAGGAAAATTCGATGCTAAATCTGATGAAGGAATCTTTCTTGGTTATTCTTCGGTTTCTAAAGCTTTTCGTATTTTCAATAAAAGAACCTTAATTATTGAAGAATCCATCCATGTTGTTTTCAATGAGATTTCAGAAATTAAGAAAAATGATCTTGATGATGATGTTAATTTTGATTCCTTGAATTTAAACGAAACCCCGTCTCCAACTAACAACTTAGATGCATCCACTTCCCAGATTTCCTTACCCAAGGATTGGAAGTATGTAGATGCTCATCCTAAGGAGCTAATCCTAGGAGACACATCAAAGGGGGTTCAAACACGATCTTCTTTTAAAAATTTTTGTGCCAACGCCGCCTTTCTCTCGCAAATTGAACCCAAATGTGTTGATGAAGCCATGAAAGATGATTCATGGATTATCGCAATGCAAGATAAATTGAATCAATTTGAGAGAAATGAGGTGTGGACGCTTGTTCCTAGGCCAAATGACCATTTAGTTATTGGTACTAAATGGGTCTTTAGAAACAAGCAAGATGAAAATGGTATCGTGGTTAGAAACAAGGCTAGATTAGTGGCCAAAGGTTTCAACCAAGAAGAAGGTATCGATTACGAAGAAACCTTCGCACCTGTGGCTCGATTGGAAGCCATAAGGATGCTCCTTGCCTACGCTAGTTGTAATAATTTTAAGTTATTTCAAATGGATGTTAAAAGCGCTTTTCTAAATGGTTTTATTTCCGAAGAAGTTTATGTTGAACAACCTCCTGGATTTGAGAATAATAGCCTCCCTAATCATGTGTTTAGATTAACTAAAGCTCTCTATGGATTAAAACAAGCCCCAAGGGCTTGGTATGAGAGACTTAGTTCTTTTCTCATTGAAAATAATTTCATAAAAGGCAAGGTTGATACTACATTGTTTATCAAGAATTTTGAAAATAATTTTCTCATTGTTCAGATTTATGTTGATGATATCATCTTTGGCTCTACAAATGAATCTCTTTGTGAATCTTTTGCTAAAACTATGAGTCTTGAATTCGAAATGAGCTTAATGGGAGAATTAACATTCTTCTTAGGTTTACAAATCAAACAACTAAGCAATGACATCTTTATTAGTCAAACTAAATATGCCATGAATTTATTAAAAAGGTTTAATATGAACAACTCAAAGGCTAGTAACACTCCTATGAGCACCTCCACTAAGTTAGAAATTGATGAAAGTGGAGAAAGCTTTGATCAAAAAACTTATAGGGGTATGATAGGAAGTTTACTTTACCTCACTGCCACCAGACCAGACATCATGTTCAGTGTAGGACTTTGTGCTAGATTTCAATCAAACCCTAAGATATCTCATCTCAAAGCAGTTAAAAAAATACTTAGATATCTTAATGGAACCACAAATCTAGGATTATGGTACCCAAAATCAGAAAATTTTGAGTTAACAGCTTATGCTAATGCGGACTTCGCTGGCTGTAGACTAGATAGAAAAAGCACATCAGGATCATGTCAATTTTTAGGACATGCCCTTGTTTCCTGGTCATCTAAGAAACAGAACTCGGTTGCACTATCAACAACCGAAGCTGAATATATTGCAGCAAGTGCATGCTGTGCACAAGTTGTATGGATGAAAAATACCTTAGAAGATTATAAAGTTCATCTAAAAAATATTCCAATTAAATGTGATAACACAAGTGCAATATGCTTAACAAAGAATCCTATACAACACTCAAGAACAAAACATATTGATATCAGACATCACTTTATACGAGATCATGTTGCGAATCATGATATAATCATAGAGTTCATTGATACGAAACATCAACTAGCTGATATTTTTACAAAACCTCTAAGTGAAGAACAATTTGATTTTATAAGAAGAGAACTAGGAATGTTGATGTGTCCGAACAGATAAATTTGTTAAAATCATTTTTTTTCGGACTATATTGTATGATCAAATCACTTGATTTCCAAGATTATATGTGAAAATCTGCAACAAAATCTTGTCCGAATGCATCTTATTTATGAAACAGATTTTCTCGTACACTTTCATAAAAAATGAGTTTCTGAAATAGATTTGATGAAGTGATTCATGTGTATGTATTCCATCCTGCAAAATCTTTACATAGACAATGGATTATAACACAAAAGGGAAGAAGTATTTAAAGCAATCTATGTAAAATTCCTCTATAAGCTTGCTATTATTATTTTCTGGTATCATGATTACTATGCTTTTTGTTGATGACAAAGGGGGAGATATATATGAATTGATAAACACTGCTATGATTAGAAATACTATGAATGATGCTATAAACACTGCTATGATTATGCCATCCTTGCATCACCAAGAGATATATGAACATGTGCTAAAGTTTGCATTATGCCCTGAGTTGATATCTTATCATGTGAAGAAAATGCAAAACTTGCTAGAATATTTCAAATGTGTGCATCATGTAATAGTGTTTCACAGCTTTATATGATAATGTTCAAACTACATGATGAATAGTTACAAACACAATCATACAAACTTGATGATGTATGTCAAGCCTTGACATCATCCTTGAAGAGATACATCATGATGAGTATCATGATGGGAGTACTGATAAGTTTAACTGATCTAACTTATCAATACGTCACTTGAATTCTGAGGTCTTGAATTCAAGGTTGACTTATCTCAACTATGGCATATAGACAGGGGCAGTTAAGGATAACTCCATTATCAATTGATTGTCATCATCAAAAAGGGGGAGATTGTTGAATCTCGAATTTTGATGATGAAGTCAATTGTCATTTGTTGTCTAATCTATGTGTTGAGATAAGTGTGCAGGATTAACTATGATGAAAGTTAGACAAGCAGCAGGAGTTGCGCCGGAGTCAAATTCATGATCACGTTGGAAGTTCGAGAGTTCGACGGAAGTTCGGACGGTCGTCGGAGGTTCTGCGAGAACAGATCCGAGAAGTCCAGAAGCTTGCCAAGCGAAGCTCGTCGGAACTTGCCAAGTGGATCGTCGCAAAGTCCAGGAGTTTGCCGGAAGTCCGCAGGAGCATCACCGAGGGTTCATCGGATGATCGACGGAAGTTCGCCGGAAACTCGCCGGAAGGAGCGATTGATGCACCGAAGCAAAGCTGCAGAAATTGTCTTAGATTTAATCGTAGTTAGCACGTTGATTAAGTTGGAAAATGGGAGGTGATCCCATTGGCTTAATCTTGGGGCAATTGGGCCCCTGAAAGATTGAAATTGGGCCGAATGGAATGAACCATTCGGACCCTGATTGCACCAGGAGGTGCAACCGCCCAGGCCAGGAAGTGGCACCGCCTGGGCTAGGCCTTCCAGTGAGACTGGGCGGTGCAACCTCCCCAGCCGGGATGTGGCACCGCCTGAGCTCAGTCTTCGAGCTAGACTGGGCGGTGCAACCTCCCTGACAGAGAGGTGGCACCGCCTAAGCTCAGTCTTCGAGCAAGACTGGGCGGTGCAACCTCCCTGGCAGAGAGGTGGCACCGCCTGAGCTCGGTCTTCGAGCTCTGCCAGGCGGTGCAACCTCTCCAGTCAAGAGGTGCAACCGCCTGATCCCAGAATTCCGGGATTCGATTGTTTTGAGCTCCAAATTTGAATTGGGTTGGGGCCTATAAATTCCCCACCCATTCAGCACTGAAAAGAGCAAGACCTACATCGAAATCTTGATCTTTTCTGTGATTCTAAGAGCTCAAAAGTGTTGTAAAGCCTTAAAGTCTCCTCCTTCTGTTCTTCAAGTTTTCAGTTGTAAAGTGAGGAGAGAAAGGTCTGTAAAGGTTGTCTCCTGAGCCTGTCAAAAGGAGAGAAACTGTAAAAGGGCAGTTTGGCCTTCGCCTATTGAAGGAAGGCCCCTAGTTGACGTCGGTGACCTCGTCGGTGGAGGAAGCCAAAAGTGGAGTAGGTCAAGACTGACCGAACCACTCTAAATCTCTGGTTTGCGTTTACTTTTGAGCACTTTATCCTTACTGCAAACCTCCTTCATTACTACTGCTCTCTGCGCTTTTACGAACAAGTTCTAAGTGCTGTTCTTTCCGAATCTGCATTCAGATGTAAATCGGTGTTTTCGTACATTACAGTTTACGCTTACGTTTTAATTCTGCAAAACTGTCTTCTACGCCTTCACGAACAAGTCTTTAAGTGCTGATCTGTCCGAATCTGTTTTCAGACGTAAACTAGTGTTTTCGTACGATATTTACATTGCAGTTTACGTTTACATTATGCAAAACTGTCTTCTGCACTCTTACAAACCAGTTTCTAAAGTTCAGCTCCCTTTGAAACTGCATCTAGACGTAAAATTGCATTTAGACGTAAAACTGCTCAAACTGTGTTTAGACGTTTTAGACGTAAACTGAGTTTGGACGTAAATCTGTGTTTAGACGTAAAACTGCGTTTAGACGTAAATCTGCGTTTAGACGTAAAATTGCGTTTAGACGTAAAACTGTCCAAACTGTGTTTAGACGTAAACTGAGTTTAGACGCAAAACTGCGTTTAGACGTAAAACTGCGTTTAGACGTAAATCTGCGTTTAGACGTAAAACTGCGTTTAGACGTCAAACTGCGCTTAGACGCAATCTGCACTTAGACGCAAACTGCACTTAGATACAAACTGAGAATTAGTTTTTGCATCATAATAGTTTTTATTGAACGAACGCAGCTTTTGGTTTTAAATCGCTGTAAGATTTCCGCTGCACTAATTCACCCCCCCCCTCTTAGTGCTCTCGATCCTAACAGTTCGCCCTTTCTTCTGGAGTCTTTGGGGACATACTCGTAGAAAGCGATATCCCATGTCTCATCGGTATGAGACCTCTCTTGGAATTTTCCATGCCAAACCTTTTGACAATGGTTTCTATATACCTGGATTGGGACAAGCCAAGCATTCTCTTGGATCTATCTCTATAGATTCTAATCCCCAAGGTATAGGATGCTTCCCCTAAGTCCTTCATGGAGAAGTGTCTAGATAACCAAGCCTTTACTGTGGATAGCATTCCTACGTCGTTCCCAATGATGAGGATGTCATCCACATATAACACCAAAAAAGGTAATAGCACTCTCACTTACCTTCCTGTACACACAAGGCTCATCTTCGTTCTTAACGAAGTCATAAGATATGATTGCCTCATCAAATCTTATGTTCCAACTTCAGGAAGCTTGCTTTAGTCCATAAATAAATCTAAGCAACCTACACACCTTATCTGGGCAGTTCTTGGACACGAATCCCTCAAGTTGCATCATATACACCTCCTCCTTGAGGTTCCCATTGAGGAATGCGGTTTTTACATCCATTTGCTAGATCTCATAATTATAGTGTGCTGCAATAGCCAATAGAATTCTAATGGATTTTAGCATTGCTACGGGTGAGAAGGTTTCGTCGTAGTCAACACCTTGCCTTTGACGATACCCCTTAGCCACTAGCCTTGCTTTATAGGTCTCTACCTTTCCATCTACTCCGATCTTTTTCTTAAAGATCCACTTGCAACCGATGGGTACAATACCTTCGGGTGCATCAACTAGGTTTCAAACCTTATTGGAGTACGTAGAATCCATCTCAGAATTCATGGCTTCTTGCCACTTCCAGAGTCTATACTCATAATAACCTCCTCGTAGGTCTGAGGATCAATATCCTCAACATCCTCTTCTCTAATATATCCCACATATCCTTCAGGAGGATGGGATACTCTATCAGACTTGCGTAAAGTTGAAACTTGTGTATTAGGTACCTGAACAGACTCGGGCTGTAGAGTGGTACTTGAGCTTGATTCTCCAACCTCGCTCAACTCTATCATTCTCCCACTGTCTCCGCCAAGAATGTGTTCCTTCTCAAGGAACACTGCTCTCTTAGCTATAAAGACCTTTTGGTCCTCGAGATGATAGAAATAATACCCACAAGTTTCCTTGGGGTATCTCACAAATTTGCATCGCTCTGTCCTTGATTCTAACTTATCGGGGTTGTGTCTTTTAATGTGGGCAGGGCAGCCCCAAATCTTAACAACCTTAAGATCAGGCTTCTTCCCTTTCCATATCTCATATGGTGTAGACACTACCGACTTAGTTGGAACTCTGTTCAGAAGGTAAGCTGCGGTTTCTTGGGCATATCCCTAGAATGAGATGGGTAGGTCAGCGAAACTCATCATGGACCGTACCATATCTAATAGCGTACGATTTCTCCTTTCAGAGACACCATTGAGCTGAGGTGTATAAGGAGGTGACCATTGGGATAATATCCCATGGTCCTTGAGGAACTGAGTAAACTCTGTACTTAAGTACTCACCTCCTCGATCTGATCGAAGAGTTTTGATACTCTTTCTAGTCTGGTTCTCCACCTCATTCTTATACTCTCTGAATTTCTCAAAGGCCTCGGACTTATACTTCATTAAGTACACATATTCATACCTTGAGAAATCATTAGTAAAGGTAATGAAGTAGGAGTAACCAACAATGGCATGAGTTGACATGAGTCCACATACATCACTATGTATGAGTTCCAACAGCTCAGTGGCTCTCTCTCCAATTCCACTAAATGGAGAGTTGATCAGTTTTCCACGAAGGTAAGGCTCGCAAGTTGCATATGACACATAGTCGAATGGATCTAAATATCCATCATTTAGCAACTTTTGAATCATTCCCTCATGGATATGACCTAGCCTACAATGCCACAGGTATACACTGTTCATCTCATCTCGTTTCCTCTTGGACACATTTACATTCATGATATGTGGAGTAGTGTCTAGCATAAACAAACCTTTATGCAATATTCTACTCGCCAATCTCCCCTCGGTTTTGCTAGAATTTACAATAAATTGTAGATGTGATAAGCAATACTGGTATCTAATACCAATGCACTATCACAAAAATCTGATAATTGGAGATTGATCATGAATGTACCTGAAGCTTCTCCAAGCTTCTATTTCGCCCTTTCTGCAAGGTACTCTTTGTAGTTCCTCTTCCAGTGCCCATCTTTACCATAGTGGAAGCACTAGCCTTTGTCCTTTGTTGGGTCTTTCATAGCAACCTTTGCTTTACCTGGTTTGCCCTTGCCCTTTCCCTTCTTAAGGGACCTTTCTGCTTTCCTTTTCTTTTTGGTCTCACTAGTGTAGAGAACTTGCTTCTCTTTCTTAATAATACTCTCTGCCTCCCTCAACATATTGAGGAGCTATGGGAGAGTCACCTCAAGCTTGTTCATATTAAATTCATTATGAACTGTGAAAAGGAATCTGGTAGGGACTGAAGCACAATGTCCACACACAAGTTATCCTCTAGGACCATTCCTAGACCTGTGAGTTTCTCTATCCACTCAATCATCTTTAGGACATGGTTTTGAACCGGTGTCCTCTCAATCATCCTAGACTTGTGCCACGTAAGGGATTTGAAAGCAACATTTTCTGAAAATAAAGATGTAGCAGAAATGAATAACATGCAGATTTTGCAAGAAATAAACTATCAAGATATGTACTTCTATCTTAATCTGCTCCCATTATTTTACTAACTAGTCACGCGACACCCTCAGCACGTGAAACGGAAGTCTCTAGCAGACTTCTAGTGGGGATCAGGATCCAATCAGCGTCTTAGTGTAACCTCGAGGGACTCAACCAATCACACTAAGCCTAAAAGGTAGGTAACTCTTGCCGATCACAACTCCTTATGATTCCCGTCCTGTTCGGCCTCCGAATCACCATGGCCTCGAGGGACTCGACCAACCATGATGCTCGGTTAAGTCAACACCTTCGTTACAAGATGAGTCTGATTTGATGATATACCCTCGAGGGACTCGACCAAGTATACCATGCCCTCAGGTCACCGGTGACATCTCTATATCGTAAGCAAGATAGCGAATCGCGATATAGGTGAGTCTCGAGGGACTCGACCAACTCAACTTAATCGGGAATCGGTTTCTACTTATAATGATGGAAGGCCACGTGGGTCAATCTAATTGCCTCACGTTTACCGACTTAATATTATCGAGAGATGTTTAATATATATCTACATCGCATATACATATTTAATATATATCTACATCGCATGCAAATATATATACATAACTAGTATGTGTATAAGCAATCACACCAGATGATCATGGACCACAACCTAATATGATTAGGCCCAAGCCAATAGGCCTAATCACTTACATCAAGATCTATGTGTGCAACGGTGCATCTTCATGCCCTATGATCGTCCATCTCGTCCTCGTCGGTTCCGTCGACATCTTGATGCATCTTCATGCATCACGATCGTTCGTCTCGTGGTTCCCGCTATCATATCCACGCTCCCGCTACGCCTCCTCATGTGATTACAACTTAATCATAGGCACGCAGGCCCGACAATAAATGAGAAATATAATGGAGGCTCGCAAACCTAAATAATAATAATCACAAGTACAAACATCACACGGTCCATGATCATCCGTCCACACATCATACATCACATGTATAAATAATCATCATCATTTAGGACTACTAGATAATAATAAAAATAATAATAAACTAAACCTTTTAATTAATTAATATTTTCTGAAATCAAGGACATGTAGGGAATTTTTGAATTTATAGGGGTATTTTCATAATTTGGACAAAAGAGAAACTGGAATTTATCAAATTCCGAGGGGTAAAACTATCTTTTGCCCAGAAAACCCTAATGCCCGACTACCCTTTGCTGCTGCCGCCGCCACCCTGCTGGCGGCGGCCTGTGCGGCGAGGGGCGGGGCGCTGCCCACGCCTGCGGGCGGCACGCCCGCTGGCGGCGCTACCGCTGCAGGTGGGCGCCCCCGCGGGCGGTTCTGCCGGTAAGGCAACGCCTGCAAGCGGTGCTGCCCCTGCATGTTGGCGCCCCTACGGGCGCCGCCGCCTCCGCGGGCGGTTCTGCCCGCGAGGCAGCGCCCGCAGGCGGTGCTGCCTCGCTGGCGGCCGCCCCTGCGGGGTTTTTTATCATGGGAACAGCGGCCATAGGCGCCGCTGCCCTGTGGTGCCTCAGCCCGCGCTGCTGCCCCACGGCGCCTCTGCCCGTGGGCTCAGCGGCCGCAGGCGCCTCTACCCACGGGCTGCCAGGCCCGCCGGACGCAAGCCCGCTGCAAGCAGGCCGCTGGCCGGCTGCTGCAGACGCAGCCCCTATGCTGCCCCTGCAGGTTGGCGCCCCTGCGGGCGCCGCCGCCTCCGCGGGCGGTTCTGCCCGCGAGGCAGCTCCCGCAGGCGGTGCTGCCTCGCTGGTGGCCGCCCCTACGGGGTTTTTGCCCGTGGGAGCAGCGGCCACAGGCGCCGCTGCCCTGCGGTGCCTCAGCCCGCGCTGCTGCCCCGCGGCGCCTCTGCCCGCGGGCTCAGCGGCCGCAGGCGCCTCTACCCGCGGGCTGCCAGGCCCGCCGGACGCAAGCCCGCTGCAAGCAGGCCGCCGGCCGGCTGCTGCAGACGCAGCCCCTGTGCTGCCCGCCTTCGGCTGCGCTGCACGCACGCAGATCGAGGGCAACAACTGTTGCTACCCTTTCTCGTTTTTGCATTAACGATTTTGACGTCAAAATTTTTCCTAAACATAACACATGCAGTTTAAAACCAATCATTCGCACAAACAACCTGGCTCTGATACCACTATTGGGAAATCATAGGGGCGACATCACATGCGCAGCGGAAGAATAAGAAAACAAAATCCCTGATTCCCAAAAAGTTGTTCGTCGTCGTGCGAAGATTGGTGCGCAAAATCCGCGAAACTCAAAACTGCGTATAGAGTAGATTATGTTACCTAGGGAGATCGTATATCCCTGTTTCCTTGCAGATCCTTAGGAGAGGGTGAAGGAGGTCAAGCGTCCTCCTCTCAAGCAGTGATCCACACAGCAGGGTTACGACGACGCTCCTCAAAACTCCAGGCCTGCTCTGAGGTGGAGAGGGAGAGGAGAATAGGAAAAGCAAAGGCTCTAGCCTATGAGGCTCTGAATCCCTCCTATTTATAGAGATCCCCTATCAAACCCTAATGGGTCCTCCCCTAGTGGGTATTGGATCTGCATCCAATAAGACAAGGGCTCCGTCGGATATTTCATATCTGAACCTCTACTTATCGTAATGCCTACCATATGTGTGTGACCCTCTAGGCCTAATATCGAGCTGGCCGTGAGTCATACCTGTCAGAACTCCTTCTAACTCAGTGAATTATTATCTCTATAATAATTCACTTGACTCATCGACTACGAAAGTACTAGGCCACTACACCGTAGTCCCTAGACGATACAGGGGAATCCAATCCATTGGACCTGTCTGTCCTCAGTTACCGTGTACCTATAGTCCCTCATCCATCTAATATCCCAGAGACCGTATATCGAGCATGGTGTTGTCAGACCCATACGGTTTCTACTCGAGTCTCGCTCTAATCGGATTCTCCCGGAGAACTCTTTCTCTCTCAACCCGAATGACCCTGGCTAGGGATTTGTTTGAGCAAGAACACATGGGATATTCCTCTAATGACGCCGAGAGTGGATGATCCTCTATCGACACTCAATAGCCCTCGTAAGGTCGACTACCACTCTCAATGACCAACTGTACTAGATCTGGGATAACCAAACCTATAAGTCTGGTGTCAAAGAGTGGAGTATGTTGAATCTCGTATTTTGATGATGAAACTAATTGATAATTATGTTTATGTTTAACTGTATTTTGAGTGATGCAGGTCTACTCGATCAGGATTAGACAGTTAACGCAGGAGGAATTGACGTTGTGCCGGAGGAGATCACGTTAGGGTATTGGACGGCAGAAGGCTTCGGACGTCGGGCATCGGGCCAATGAGAGCGGAATTGCGCCAAGGATATCGGGGTTGCGGAGGTCAACCGCCGATTGGGCAACAAGCCGCAAGAGAGGACGATGCATCGAAGAATCAGATGAAGCACCAACCAATGACGTGCCGGGCAACAGAATGTTAATTCGCGTTGTAATAATTGTCTAGATCAGAGTAGAGTTTTGGCTTGTGTGTGCAGGATTAACTACGATAACGATGAAGACATAAAGCGAAATAAAGTGTCGGAGTCAAGCACGAAGGATTCGTTGGGAGTTCGAGAGTTCGATGGAAGTCTGAAGGCTCGTCGGGAATGCTACCGGAACTAGCCGAGAATGAGTAGGGAGCTTGCCGAAGGGTTTTTCGGAAGCTCGCCAAAAGGTTCGTCGGAAGTTCACGGAGCTCACCGAGAAAGATCGGAGCTTGCCAAAGAAGCTCGTTGGAACTCGCCGAGATCAAATCGTGAAGTCTACGAGCTTGCCGGGAGTCCATAGAATGGTTTCCGAGAGTTTGTCGGAAGACCGCCGGAAGTTCGCCGGAAGCTCGTCGAAAGAAGTCTTGACTTGCAGACTTTGTAATAGCTTAGAAAATGTCTTTAAATTCGTAGTTAGCACGTTAATTAGGGTTAGGATTAGGTGTTAATCCTATAACCCAAGTAGGGGCCAATTGGGCCCGAGTTCGGACTGGTTTGGGCCAAGTTTGGAGCCCAACCAGTGAGCTGATAAGAGCCAGGCGGTGGCACCGCCCAGCACCCGAGAGCTGGGCGGTGACACCTCCTTGGCTGGGCGGTTGCACCGTCCAGCACCCGAGCGCTGGGCGGTGGCACCGCCTGGCTGGGCGGTGGCACCGCCAACAGCGGGAACCCAAAGAGAATTCAAATTTTGAAGCCCAAATTTGAATCCTCTTGAGGCCTATAAATACCCCTCAAATCTCAGCTGAGAGAACAACTTTTTGAGCAGCAAGTGTTTGAGAGAAAAGCCTTAGAAAAGTATTAGCTTGTCTTGTTTTCAATTTGCTAGTGTTCACCTCCTTCTTTCTTGTTGAAAATCTGTAAGAGAGTGAACCGCTTGTAAAAGTTGTAAGAGGGGTATTCACCCTTCACTTTCAAGAGATTTGCTAGTGGAAGGTGGAAGCCTCATCGAAGAGGGGCCTCGCAAGTGGATGTAGGTCATTTGACCGAACCACTTTAAAATCGGCGTAATCTCTGGTTTACGTTTATGTTTATGCATTTATCTTTCTGCAAACCTTTACTTTGCTAAGTTCATTGCCCTCATCTTATTACGTACGCTTTCAACGCAATCGAAACGGTTTCAAACGAAACATTATTTTTATCGTACGAAAGATTTGTCCAAAACCGAAGTTTTAATCCGCTGCACTAATTTACCCCCCCCCTCTTAGTGCCGCTCCGATCCTAACAGAGCACTCATATAGGACATCCTTGGTGTCTCAAGTCTAAGGACCAGATACACCACTGGGACTACGGAATCGCTGTCTGACAATAAGGCATCATCAACCATCCAGCATTCCGTAAGCGGATCAATCAGTGAACTCATTCTCCAATGAGCACCTGTACTGTATCCCTAGTGTCCCTACACAAGCAGCTATAAGACCAACTGCATCCATCATATGGACGGGTATACAGCACACCAGTCTATCCGGTTATCACGATGTCCCTCTCGAGTAACCTATGACCGGGATTATTTAGGATATGTGTTTAAAGGTGAATCGATCTCATTATCATGATCTCATCATGATCCGATTCCCATTACACAAATCCAAGGACATCACAATATATATATGCACATATGCAATAGTTATAAAGTGATATACGCCAAAATATAATAAGCAAAAAGATTCTGTATCAAGTCAAACGTGCCATCACTCATGTGATTGGCTTGCTGGGCACCTATGACTAGCAGAGCCTTTGCTTGCCTCTCCTATTCTCCTTCCCCTCTTCACCTCAGAGTAGGCCTAGAGTTTTTAGGAGCATCGTCACGACCCTGCTATGTGGATCACCGCTAGAGAGGAGGACGCTTGACCTCCTTCACCCTCTCCTAAGGATCTGTAAGGAAAAAGGGATATACGATCTCCGTATGTAAACAATGTATTCTATATATAGTTTTTTCAATTTCGCGGATTTTGCGCACTAATCTTCGCACGACGACGAATATCTGTTTGGGAATCGGGGATTTTGTTTTCTTGTTCTTCCGCTGCGCATGTGATGTCGCCCCCAAAGATTTTCCCAACAATGGGTACCTAAAAATAATCCTCTTTTGTAGACAAACTCACAAGCTAGGAGCAAGAGATGGTATCTTGATAGTAGATGCTCAAGGCACATGACCAGAGATCCATCTCATTTCTCTATGCTCATTAGCAAAGAAGAAGGGTATGTCACCTTCAGAGACAACAACAAAGGTAAAATCATTAGCAAGGGAACCATAGGTAACAAATCAAGTTTTTCAATTGATGATTTGTTGCTAGTTGATGGATTGAAACATAATCTCTTAAGCATTAGTCAATTATACGATAAAGGTTACATCGTTAGATTTGAATCTAATGTGTGCATTATTAAAAAACCAAACAATAACATATCAATGATTGCCTTGAAACAAAATAATGTCTATACCATCAACCTTGATGAACTTAATAATGAAATATGCTTTTCTGTTTTAAATGATGATGCTTGGCTTTGGCATAGTACGAGGGATTCCCAATATGAAGTTTGTTAAGGACAAAGTGTGTGATGCTTGTCAACTAGGAAAACAAATAAAAACTAGTTTCAAACCAAAAAATCAAATTAGCACCACTAGACCATTACAATTGATCCATTTAGACTTATTTGGACCAATTGACACAACGAGTTTAGGAGGAAGCAAATATGCCTTCGTAATTATAGATGACTATAGTAGATACACTTGGGACCTATTTCTTGGCTCACAAAAGTGATTGTTTCAAATATTTCTCTAAATTTTGTAAACTTACTTAAAATAAAAAAGGCTTCATGATTTCATCAATTCGGAGTGATCACGGTGGCGAATTTTAAAACTGTGACTTCCAAAGTTTTTATGAATCTAATGGATATAATCATAACTTCTCCACTCAGAGAAATCCTCAACAAAATATGGTAGTTAAAGGAAAAAACAGAAATTTACAAGAAATGGTAAAAACCATGTTAAATGAACATAGTCTACCTAAGTATTTTTGAGCCGAAGCCGTTAATACGGCTTGCTATGTCATGAATAGGGTTCTAATAAGATCATCTCTATCAAAAACTCCCTATGAATTATGGAATAACAAAAAACCAAATGTTTCTTATTTTAAAGTTTTCGGTTGCAAATGCTTTATTTTGAATGAAAAGGATGTCTTAGGAAAATTTGATGCTAAATCCGATGAAGGCATCTTTCTTGGTTACTCTTCCGTTTCTAAGGCTTTTCGTGTTTTTAACAAAAGAACTATAGTTATAGAAGAGTCTATTCATGTAGTTTTTAATGAAATTTTTAAGTTAAAGAAAAATGACTTTGATGATGATCTTGGTTTTGATAATTTAAATTTAAATGAACCCCCCTCCTCAAAATAGCAACTTGGATGCATCCTCTTCTGAAATTTCCTTACCCAAGGAATGGAAGTATGTAGATGCTCATCCAAAGGAGCTAATTATAGGAGATACATCAAAAGGGGTTCAAACTCGTTCTTCCTTCAAGAATTTTTGTGCTAACGCCGTCTCCCTTTCTCAAATAGAACCTAAATACATTGACGAAGCCTTGAAAGATAATTCATGGGTTATTGCAATGTAAGAGGAATTGAACCAATTTGAGAGGAATGAGGTATGGAAACTTGTTCCTAGACCTAGTGACCATTTAGTCATTGGTACTAAATAGATCTTTAGAAATAAGCAAGATGAATGCGGTATCGTGGTTAGAAGCAAGGCTAGACTAGTGGCCAAAGGTTTCAACCAAGAAGAAGATATCGACTACGAAGAGGCCTTCACTCTTGTGGCAAGATTAGAAGCCATTAGGATACTCCTTGCCTATGCTAGTAGTAATGATTTTAAACTATTTCAAATGGATGTCAAAAGTGCTTTCTTGAATGGTTTTATTTCCGAAGAAGTGTATGTTGAACAACCTCCCGGATTTGAAAATTCTCTTCTTCCTAATCACGTATTTAAATTGACTAAGGCTCTCTATGGCTTAAAACAAGCTCCTAGAGCTTGGTATGAAAGGCTTAGTTCCTTTCTTATTTTAAACAATTTTATAAAAGGCAAGGTTGATACTACATTATTTATCAAATATTTTGAAAATAATTTTCTTATTGTTCAAATTTATGTTGATGATATTATTTTTTGTTCTTCGGATGAATCACTATGTGAATCATTTGCCAAATGTATGAGTCATGAATTTGAGTTTAATGGGTGAATTAACCTTTTTTTTATTGTAAATTAAACAACTTAGTAATGGTATATTTCTTAATCAATCTAAATATATATTAGAATTGTTAAAATGATTTAACATAGATGGTTCAAAAGTTATAAACACTCCTATGAGTACGTCCACTAAGTTAGACATGGATGAAAGTGGTGAAAGCTTTGATCAAAAAACATATAAGGGAATGATTGGTAGTTTACTTTACCTCACCGCAACTACATCAGATATCATGTTTAGTGTAGGATTTTGTGCAAGGTTTCAAGCTAATCCTAAACTGTCTAATCTTAAAAGTATTAAAAGAATCCTTAGATATCTTAAAGGAACTCCTAATTTAGGATTATGGTATCCAAAATCTGATAATTTTGATTTAATAGCTTATGCAGATGCTGATTTTGGTGGATATAGGATAGATAGAAAAAGCACATCCAGAACATGTCAATTTTTAGGACATGCACTTGTTTCTCGGACTTCCAAGAAACAAAATTCGGTTGCACTATCTACAGCGGAACCCGAATACAACTGCAAGTGCATGCTGTGCACAAGTTGTTTGGATGAAAAATACGTTAGAAGACTATAGAATTTATTTAAAGAACATTCCCATAAAATGTGATAATACAAGTGCTATTTGTCTAACCAAAAATCCAATTCAACACTCTAGAACTAAGCATATTGACATTAGGCATCACTTTATACGAGATCATTTCAATAATAATAATGTCATTCTAAAATTTATTGATACAAAGCATCAATTAGTGGATATTTTTACAAAAGCCTTAAATGTAGATCAATTTGACTTTATTAGAAGGGAATTAGGCATGTTGAATTGTCCTTGTGAATGAGCTTGATTGTATATATTTTCCAAAAAAATTTTATCCTCTTTTCGGTTTTCGTGGATTTGACTTCTTTCTTATTATTGTAAACCTCTATGCTACCTTGACATGCATTTGACATTATCCTAGTATATGATGTTGGATGTTTCTTTCTGAAATTTTGTCAATATTTTGATGGCTCCTTCATGTTATTTTGGATGATTTGATGTCTTCCTTGAATGATCAATATTAATGCCAAGTTGAAGCTTTGTCAATTTTTTCTTATGAGATGATTTTATGAATGGCTTCAATGATCACAAGTTTTATGCTTAAAACCTTATCTCGTTTTTTTTTATGACAAAGGGGGAGAAGAATGTGCAAAAGATTGATGACTTGTTCAAAATATGAATTGCAAATCTAATATGTTGTGTAATGCAAATGTCTTATATGCATCGATAGCATGACTTATATGAATTACAAAAGCTTGTGTAATACAAATGTCTTATATGTATCGATAGCATGACTTATATGAATTGCAAAAGCTTGTGTAATGCAAATGTCTTATATGCATCGCAAATGTGATAGCATGACTTATATAAATTGCAAAAGCTTGTGTAATGTAAATATCTTATATGCATCGCAAATGTGATAGCATGACTTATATGAATTGCAAAAGCTAATATATTGTGTACTGCAAATGTCTTATACGCATCATAAAACTCTTTGAGAATATCGCAATATGAAAGTTTTTAGATTGGTTGTTGTTTCATCTCATGATCATATGAAATCATGCCTTACATTTATATCATGAGATTTATGTTGAAAGTTCATATCTCTTGTCGAAATGATAATTGTCTTTTATCATTCGACTTGAAAATAATTTTTATAGCTTGAAATTATGAGAAATACGAAGTTTCATATTTGCTCATGCTTATAGAAAATAATGATAAGTTCAACGGATAGAACTTATCGGTTTGGGCTTGAATTCAAAGAAATTAAATTCAAGAGTTTTTATCTTCTTATTATATGACATTAAGATAGGGGGAGTTATGGTTAACTCCGTCATCAATTGATTGTCATCATCAAAAAGGGGGAGATTGTTGAATCTCGGATTTTGATGATGAAATCAATTGATGGGTAAATTGATCTAATCTATATTATTGAGTTAAGTGTGCAGGATTAACTATGATAGCTTGAAGACATAAAGCAACTCTACTAGAGTCAAGTTCGATGGGTGTTCGAGAATCCACCGAAAGTCCAAAGATTCGTCGGAGATGTTGCCGGAACCAACCGAGAAGAAATCGGGGACTTGTTGAAGTTTTCGGAAGTCCACCGAAGAGATCGTTGGAGATTCGTGGAGATCACCGAGAAGGCTCAGCTACTAGCTGAACTCGCCACAAGATCGGGAGCCTACTGGGAGTCCGCTAGAAGAAATCCGAGGGTGTAACGGAAGTCCGCCGGAAGATCGCCAGAAAGCTCACCGGAAGGAGACTCGACGTTTGCCGGTTGAAAACTTGCTTAGGACTATGTTTTCAGTAACGTGTTTGCATGTAATTAGGGTTAGGATTAAGCGATAATCTTATATCCTAGTTAGGGGCCAATTGGGCCCGATATTACCTAGTTTGGGCCAGATTTGAAGCCCATCTAGTGACCTATAGGGTTAGGCGGTGGCACCGCCCAGAACCCGAGGATCGGGCGGTGGTACCGCCGGACTTGGCGGTGGCACCACCTAGCACCCGAGAGGTCCAGCGGTGGCACCGCCAGTACACTATCAGTGTCAGACACTAACAGGCGGTGGCACCGCCAACATTGGGAACCCAAGAGAATTCAAAATTTGGAGCCCAAATTTGAATCCTCTTAGGGCCTATAAATACCCGTCAATTCTTAGTAGAGAATACAACTTTTTGAGAAGCAATAGATTGAGACAAAAGCCTTTGTAAAGTTATTAGCAAGCCTTATTTTCAATTGCTTGAGTGTTCATCTCCTTCCTTTTCGTTAAAAATTTGTAAGAGTATGAACCACTTGTAAAAGTTGTAAGAATGGTATTTGTCCTTCCTCTTCAAAGTGATTTGCTATTGGAAGTTGGGAGCCTCATCGAAGAAGGCTTCGCAAGTGGATATAGGTCATTTGACCGAATCACTTTAAATTGGTGTGTTCCTTGAATATGTGAGTGCTTACCTTTCTGAAATTGTTATTTGCACTGTAGCAAGCTTTCGTTTTCATCTTCTCACTTTACTCAAGTTATTGTCGAATCGAAATCTCCTTGAATCTACGAATTCAGTTTCAAACTTACAAGTTTTAATCCACTACACTAATTCACGCCCCCCTCCCCCCCCCCCCTCTTAGTGCCGCTCCGATCCTAACGCCTACCTCTTAGGAACACAAATTCGAATATTTGATAGCACTATATGTGAGTTAATTGGAATTGTCGAAAAGGATAGGGATTGTTATTTTAGAAATAAATGGGATAGCAATGCAATCGAAGCAATTTACTCCGAAGCCTTAGAAACTGTTTTTGCAAATCCGAATCTAGGCATAATTCCCAAAAGTTACGAGCACTTATTGCCCTTTAACTCTAAATTTTTTCATCACATCATGATAAGCATCCTACTTCCTAAACAATTTCATCATGATGAGATTAGTCAAATAGAGTTAAGTACTATGTATTGGATTATGACCGACCAAAATAATTATTTTGGATACTTAATCTGGCAACATATGCAGGACATAATAGCTAAAGACTCAATGTTACCGTATGAGAGGTTAGTCACTCGATTAATGCTTGCCTATAATATTTGTGTCTCACCCGATGAAGAAATAATCCAGGTTGATCGATTTAACACTATCAACAGAAACCTACTCAAGAGACTTAGGTGCACTTTTGGCAATGGTATATGGATTAGGCAACCTAGAAGGACTGATCCAGTTTCCCCACCAGTAGAACACCCTGAAACACCCATTTTTAAGGGAAATGAATCTCCTCCTCCTAGTCCCTTTAGTGCAGCACCTTTAGAACCAGCTCCTGCTTCATCTTCTAAAGATCCTATCATGGCAGAATTAAATCAAATCAAATCACAACAAGAGCAACTCAAATCATAACAAGAGAAAATCCAATTATAGCAAGTTGAAATTTTGAGAGAACTATGACAGATGAACCAGAAGATAGATGCCATGTATAGGAACTCTGGAATTCCTCCGAAGGAATAATCACTGTGTTAAGCCTTTCTTATTATTGTAAACCTCTATGCTACCTTGACATGTGTTTGACATTATCCTAGTATATGATGTTGGATGTTTCTTTCCAAAATTTTGTCAACATTTTGATGGCACCTTCATGTTATTTTGGATGATTTGATGTCTTCCTTGAATAATCGATCTTACTGCCAAGTTGAAGCTTTGTCAATTTTGACATCTCCTTTTCAAGATTTTTTTTCTTATAAGATGATTTTATGAATGACTTCAATGATCACGAGTTTTATGCTTGAAAACTCATCTCCTTTTTGTTGATGATAAAGGGGGAGAAGAATGTTCAAAAGATTGATGACTTGTGCAAATATGAAATTAGCATTACTTATATGTATCGTATTGCAATAGCTTATATGTTGTATAATGCAATGAAAAATGTCTTATATATGTTATATTCCTTAAAAGCATCGTAAAACTTTTTAAGCATATCGCATATGAAAGTTTTTAGATAAGTTATCGTATCATATTTATCATTTTTTTTATATATGATAAGCAATCATCTCATGATCATATGAAATCATGCCTTGCATTTATATCATGAGATTCATGTTGAAATTTCAAATTATTATTATTTCTTGTCGAAATGATAATTATCTTTTATCATTCGGCTTGAAAATAATTTTCATACCTTGAAATTATGAAAAATACGAAGTTTCGTATTTGCTCATGCTTATTAAGAATAACGATAAGTTCAACGGATAGAACTTATTGGTTTAGGCTTGAATTCAAAGAGATTAAATTCAAGTGTTTTTATCTTCTTATAATATGACATATAGATAGGGGGAGTTATGATTAACTTCGTCATCAATTGATTGTCATCATCAAAAAGGGGGAGATTTTTAAATCTCGGATGTTGATGATGAAGTCAATTGATGGGTTAATTGATCTAATTCATATTACTGAGTTAAGTATACAGGATTAACTACGATAGCTTAAAGACATAAAGCAAGTTTACCAGAGTCAAGTTCGATGGGTGTTCGAGAGTCCACCGAAAGTCCGAAGAATTGTCGGAAGTGCTGCCGGAACCAACCGAGAAAGAATCAGGGACTTGCCGAAGTTTTTGAAAGTCCACCCGAAAGATCATCGAAGGTTCATGGAGATCACCGAGAAGGTTCAGATACTTGCCAAAGACTCGTTGAACTTGCCATAAGACCGGGAGCCTGTTGGGAGTCCGCCGGAAGAAATCCGAGAGTGTATCAGAAGTCCACCGGAAGTTCGCCGAAAAGCTTGCCGGAAGGAAACTCAAGGTTGCCGGTTAAAAATTTGCTTAGGGCTATGTCTTAATTTCGTAGTTTCTATATAATTTGGGTTAGGATTAAGGGTTAATCTTATAACCCGGTTAGGGGCCAATTGGGCCTGAGTTTGGACTGGTTTGGGCCAAGTTTGGAGCCTAACCAGTGAGCTGGAATAGTCTAGGTAGTGGCACTGCCCAAAACCTGAGAGATTTGGCGGTGGCATCGCCAGTACACTGTCAGTGTCAGACACTGACAGGCGGTGGCACCGCCAGCACTAGAAAACTCAAAAGTAATTTAAATTTAGAGCCCAAATTTGAATCCTCTTGAGGCCTATAAATACACCTCAATTCTCAGTAGAGAATACACCTTTTTGTGAAGTTAGAAAGTGAGAAAAAGCTCTAGCAAAGTCTTGTTTTCAATAGCTTAAGTGTTCACCTCCCTCTTTCTCTTTGAAAAAATCTGTAAGAGTGTGAACCACTTGTAAGAAGGTTGTAAGAGGGGTATTTGGTCCTTCCCCTTCAAAGTGATTTGCTAGTGGAAGTTGGGAGCCTCATCGAAGAAGGCTTCGAAAGTGGATATAGGTCATTTGATCGAACCACTATATATCGTGGTATTCCTTGAATGTGTGAGTATTTAATTTTATGGACCATTTCTCTACTTAGCTACAAATCATTCGGTTTTCATCTCCCTACTCGTGTCTACCTTTACTCGAGCTATTTTAGCTAAGTCATCCTTCGTTAAATCAAAATCTCTACAAATTTATGAAATCGATTTCAAACTTATGAGTTTTAATTCGCTGTACTAATTCACCCCCCCCCTCTTAGTGCCGCTCCGATCCTAACAGTTTACAATGATAAAATGGAGAAAAAAAATAGCTAGCATCTCAAGAGAACCAAATTTTCTAGCTTGAATGATAAACTTAGACATTTTAGATCTCTTAAATGCATAAATTCTTCTTATACATTTTTCGAATCATGATCTTGATTTCTCGATTTCTAGACTTGAATCTTCTTTTTGAATCAAGATCATTTCCCTATCATTCCTTCTATGTATAAAAGAAGATATATGTCAAAAATCATGACTTGATCTTTCATTTTTTATGATTAGACTAATGATTGGAATATTGATATAAATTTGTTATTTATCTTTGTCATGTTTTGATAATTATTGTAAAGGGACGAAGAATTACAAAATTATAATTTTCTCTTCTTTAGCTTGCATGATGATATATGCAAGAAGATGCCAAAACTTGTTAGCTTTCACATTACAAATGGAGTAAAAATTGCTAGCTTGCACTTCTCAAAAGAGAAAAAAGAACTCACTAGCTTACATGTTCTAAAGTGATAAAATTTTTTGCTAAATTGCTAATCTTTCAATGTTGCACTTCTCCTTTTGGTTGATGACAAAGGGGGAGAAGTCATGATGATAATCATGCATGGGATGATGTACTTGGATATTTTGATTATGCATGAGTTTATGTTGCATGCAATGATATGATTAATTGGGTCTTTTAATATTCATGATGTATGTAATGGTGAAATACTTATAATTTTTTTAATTCAAAGATTCTATCAATACGACATATTAATATGGAGAGTTTAGTTTAAACTCTATCATCAATTAGTTGTCATCATAAAAAAGGGGGAGATTGTTGAATCTCAGATTTTGATAATGAAATCAATTGATGTGTTAGTCTTCTAATCTGCATTTTGAGTGACGTAGGAATAACTTCGATCAGGAGAGGCAAATTGATTAAAGCAGGAGGAATCAAATGTTGGGTCAAAGTGGAACATGTCAGAAGATTAAGACGTCGAGTTGGAGGATCAGTTGACATGTCGGCAGAAGGCTTCATGCCATGAGTTTGGACATCGGGCCTAGAAGAGTGGACATTGCACCAAGAAGATCGAAGTTACAGAGTTCAACATGTCGATTTGGCAAAATACCACAAAAGAAGACAATGCACCGAAGGACTGAATGAAGCGCCGATGAACCAATGACATGCCGGACAACATAGGATTCGCTTGTAATCGATTATGTCTAGATCGAGTTAATTTAGAGCCTAATTGAGTCGGTTTAGAATGTAATTAGGCCAACTCAATTAGGGGACCAATTGGACCTAAATCAGGGATGAATTGGGTTTGTTGTTTAGCTCATTCAGTATACTTTAGCAGTGTTTGGCAATGGAACCACCCAGACAAAATCTTTAATATTGTGTCAGGTGATGGTACCGCCAGACTAGGCGGTGGTACCACCCAAACATAGTCTTCAATACTGTGTCAGGCGATGGTACCGCTAGACTAGGCGATGGTACCGCCCAAATATAGTCTCTCAGATTTTGTCAAGCGGTAGTACCACCAGACTGAGTAGTGGTACCACCCAGTGTCAGTGTTGCAAGCGGTGGTATCACCCAACACATGTGGTGGTACCGTTAGTACCCGAAAAACCCATGATTTTTTTTGCTCTAATTTTAAAGTCATTTGGGGTCTATAAATACCCTAGCTATTTCTACATGGAGAAGCAAGACTTGAGCATGAAATTGAGTTTAAAATGGGGGGAAAATACTTGAGAAAAAATTGGGAAACTCTCTTAGGATTTAGGATCACTTCTTCCTAGTATTTAGAAGTTTGTCTAAAGGGAGAAGTAAGGTCTAAGAAAGAGAGGCTTGTAAGGGTTGTCTCCTAAACCTATGAAAAGGAGAAAGAGTGTAAATGGGTAGTTGATCTTCGCCCATTGAAGGAATATCGTTAGTGGATGCCGGTGGCCTCGACGGAAGAGAAATCAGGAGTGGATGTAGGTCACGATGACTAAACCACTATAAAACTCGATTTACATTTACTCCTTGTAATTTAACTTTATTGCAAACTATCTTTCTTGCTTTACTTTCTCATTACACTCTTACGAACGCTTTCAAGTTTAATATCTTTCTGAAACGGGTTTAATCGAAACACAGATTTTCGAACTGATGACGTTTTTATCCGCTACACTAATTCACCCCCTCTCTTAGTGCTGACTCGTTCCTAACAGTATTTCCATTAGTATTTTGATTATAGACTATAATATTTCTTATCTCCTTAATAGCTTAAATGAAATAAAAAAATTTACATATCAAATAAATATTAATAGATTTAAAAAAAAAGATATATATATCCAATAACTCATAAGTTTTGTTATTTATGGATAAGAAGACATGTTATATAGGCTAAACAGGACTAGCTTAAACATATAAGTTTTCTTGCTTTCTTTGGATTTAAATTTATGGAATATTATTGAAAACGGATTTCAAAAGTCTTCTCTTCCAATGAACAATTGGAATGCGGGAGAAGAAAACTTTCTCTTTAAATGTCAAGGCTATGAATGTTTTGTTTTGCGCCTTAGATAAAAATGAGTTCAATCGAGTGTTTATTTATGAAATCACTTTCGATATTTGGCACACTCTTAAAACCACACACGAAGGCACGAGTAGAGTAAAATATTCTAAAGTAAATCTTTTGATACATGATTTTGAGGTATTTCGAATGAAGCCAAGTGAAACTATTGTTGATATGTACACAGTTTAAAAGCTCTTGACAAATGTTTTTTGAATTTTGAGCTTACTAACAAGATATTAAGATCCCTTCCAAAAAGTTAGGATCCTAAAATAACAATAATACAGGAAGCCCAAGACCTAAATAACCTTGCTCTTGAAGAACTTATTAGGTCAATAATGACCTATGAAATGACATGTAAGGCACATGATCAACTGAATGAACATGAGAACAACCTTCCAAAGAACAGGAAGGATTTGACACTTCGAACAATATAATACAACTTGAGTGATGACTCAAGTGATGATGATGATGATGATAACCTTGAACTCCTTACAATAAAACTTAAAAAATTCTTAAAACAAGAATCAAAGAACAAAAATGAACCTAGAAAAGAATAAGCTACAAAAGAAGAAGAAAACACTCAAGGTGGCTTGGGACAAATCAAGTTCATCCGAAAATGAAGAACAAACCAACAAAGGCAAGGTGGCAAACTATGCCTCAACGACTTCTGACAATGAGGTAACCAAAACCCCTTTGCTTTATTTTGAAATTACTTGATGCTTTTCATGAGTTATTTTAATTAGTTAGTAAAAAATTAAAATAAAAAATATTGGGATCATGCTAGTAATTTTGAAAATGATATTGACCATTGCATGTTTTTTAAAAATATAACTAAATGGTAGATATAAATCTAATGCTTATACACCAATGCTCTTAATAAGCAATAATATATATTTTGATGATTTCTGTATAGCTTTTTGATTTTGATTAAAGATGTCTTATGAAACCATGCTTGATGATTTAATAATGCATAATGATCATGCTTAATGAGTTTATATTTTAAAATTATGCATGATAATACTTGTGATTTATGGATTATCGATCTTAGTCATAATGAAAGTTCTTTTTTGGTTTTAAACGTTGATGCATGTTTTTATTTGGCATAAAAATTTAGGTATGCTTAAATGAAATCAATTACAAAATATTGGAACTAAAAGAACTTGAGCTATCTTTAATCTTATAGGAATCTATCTATGTTGCTTTCATTGAATTTTCTGAAAAGTTATTTTGATGATGATTTTGGATTCATTTTCGTATGATTCGTTTTAATAATAAGATGATATATACAATTGAATCATTTATCTGTGACTTGAGAAGATTTATCCAAATGAATGATATACTTATCTAAGAGAAGATTTACATATGACATACTTATCTAAGAGAAGATTTATCCAAACGAATCTTGATTCTTCACATTAATAATTTGAGATTTATTTGAATCAAGATATCTTATTTGATCTCCTATGATTCTATTCGTTATTTACTAAAACGGAGATTTGTCAAGATGAATCATTCACGAATTGATCTTTCATATTAATATCCTTCATGTCATGATTTTTATATGACTCCTTTATAATTATGATTTTTATATCTCATAATATAATTGAATCATTGATGAAAAAAAGGAGAGATTAATGAATCTATCAATGTCTTTTTTATGAATCTCTTGAAAATGATTTTGATTTGACAATTTGAATTTGAATGAGCTTGATCTTGATTTTTCGAGATTTATAACTTAAGATTTCTTATGCATGAATCAAGATATTATGTCATTTGATCTCCTATGTTTCTTTTTGTTATTTTTAAAAGAAGAGATTTGTTGAAATAAATTATGTCTTGTGGGATTCATGATTTGATATTAATATCTTTCATGTCATGATTTATTATTGATATTCATTTGTATTCATAAATTGTATATCTCATCACCAAATTAATTTTTTGTGATGACTTGAACATTTACACCATTATGTTTTTCCCTTCTTCTTTCTTGCTTACAATGACAAAATGGGGAAAGAAAATAGCTAGCATCTCAAGAGAACTAAATTTGCTAGCTTGAAGGATAAACTTAGACTTATTAAATCTCCCAAATGCATAAATTCTTCTTATACATTTTTCGGATCATGATTTTGATTTCTCGATTTGTAGACATGAATCTTCTTTTTGAATCAAGACTGTTTCCCTATCATTCCTTCTATATACAAGAGAAGAGATATGTCAAAAATCATGACTTGATCTTTCATTTTTTATGATTAGACTAATGATTGGAATATTGATATAAATTTGTTATTTATCTTTGTCATGTTTTGAAAATTATTGTAAAGGGACAAAGAATTACAAAATTATAATTTTCTCTTCTTTAGCTTGTATGATGATATGCAAGAAGATGCTAAAACTTGTTAGCTTGCACATTACAAATGGAGTAAAAATTGCTAGCTTGCACTTCTCAAAAGAGCAGAAAGAACTCACTAGCTTACATATTCTAAAGTGATAATTTTTTTTTGCTAAATTGCTAATATTTCAATGTTACACTTCTCCTTTTTGTTGATGACAAAGGGGGAGAAGTCATGATGACAATCATGCATGGGATGATGTACTTGATAATTTGATTATGCATGAGTTTATGTTGCATGCAATAATATGATTAATTGGGTCTTTTAATATTCATGATGTATGCAATGCTGAAATACTTATAATTTTTTTAATTCAAAGATTCTATCAATATGACATATTGATATTGAGAGTTTAGTTTAAACTCCGTCATCAATTAGTTGTCATCATCAAAAAGAGGAAGATTGTTGAATCTCGGATTTTGATGATGAAATCAATTGATGTGTTAGACATCTAATCTGTGTTTTGAGTGACGTAGGAATAGCTTCGATCAGGAGAGGCAAATTGATTAAAATAGGAGGAATAGAATATTAGGCCATAGTGGAACATGTCAGAAGACCAGACGTCGAGTTGGAGGATCACTCGACATGTTGGCAGAAGGCTTCATGCCACGAATTTGGACATCGGCCTAGAAGAGCAGACATTGCACTAAGAAGATCAGAGTTGTGGAGTTCAACATGCCGGTTGGGCAAAAGGCCACAAAAGAGGACAATGCGCTAAGATTGAATGAAGCGTCGATGAACCAATAACATGCCAGACAACATAGGATTCGCTTGTAATCGATTATATCTAGATCGAGTTAGTTTAGAGTCTAATTGAGTCAGTTTATAATGTAATTAGGCTAACTCAATTAGGGGACCAATTGGACTTAAATCAGGGCTGAATTGGGTTTGTTGTTTAGCTCATTCAGTGTACTATAGCAGGGTCTGGCAGTGGTATCGTCCAAACACAATCTTTAATATTGTGTCAGGTGATGATACCGCCAGACTAGGCAGTGGTACCGCCCCGAGACAGTCTTTAAGACTGTGTCAAGCGGTGGTACCGCCAGACAAGGCGGTGGTACCACCCAAATTTAGTCTCTCAGATTATGTTAGGTGGTAGTACCATCAGACTGAGTTGTGGTACCACCTAGTGTCAGTACTGCAAGTGGTGGTACCACCCAACACAGGTGGTGGTACCGCCAGTACTCGGGAAACTCAGGATGAGACTTTTTTTTATTCCAATTTTGAAGTTATTTGGGGTCTATAAATACCCCAACTATTCCTATATGGAGAAGCAAGACTTGAGCATGAAATTGAGTTAAAAAAGGTGAAAAAATACTTGAGAAAAAAATTAGAAAACTCTCTTAGGATTTAGGATCACTTCTTCCTAGTATTTAGAAGTTTATCTAAAAGGAGAAGTGAGGTCTAAGAAAGAGAGGCTCATAAGGGTTGTCTCCTAAACCTATGAAAAGGAGAAAGAGTGTAAATGGGTAGTTGATCTTCACCCATTGAAGGAAGATCGTTAGTAGATGCCGGTGGTCTTGACGGAAGAGGAATCAGGAGTGAATGTAGGTCACGATGACCGAACCACTATAAAACTCAGTTTGCATTTACTCCTTGTAATTTAACTTTACTGCAAACTGTCTTACTTGCTTTGCTTTCTCATTACACTCTTACGAACGCTTTCAAGTTTAATATCTTTCTGAAATAGGTTTAATCCAAATGAAGATTTTCGAACCGATGACGTTTTTATCTGCTGCACTAATTCACCACCCCTCTTAGTGTCAACTCGTTCCTAATAGTATTTGTACTAGTATTTTGATTATAGATTAGAATATTTTTCATCTCCTTAATAGCTTAAATGAAATAAAAAAATTTACATATCAAATCAATATTTCTTAATAGATTTTTTAAAAAAGATATATGCCCAATAACTCATACGTTTAATTATTTATGGACAAGAAGACAAGTTATATAGGTTAAACAGGACTCTTTACGAGCTTAAACAAACCCCACGAGCATGAAATTCTCAAATTGATATCTATTTTATTCATAATAACTTTTCTAAGTGCTAATATAAACATGCTCTAAAACTAATTATAATAGAGATGTCCTTTTTGTATATCTATACATAGATGATTTTATTTTTATATGTAATAGTCTCTTCATAATTAAAGATTTTAAATACTCAATGAAGGAGTTTGATATTACAGATTTAGGCCTAGCAACTTCTTTCTTAGGCATCAAAGTCATACAAAACAGTGAAGGGATTCTTATTTCATACGAGCATTACAAAAATGAAATCAAAGTTATTCATCAAAGATTGTCACTCTATTGATACACTAGGGGGAATATAACACTAAGCTAATTAAAGAAGGAGAAGATAAACTAATCCAATTTATTATAAAAGTCTAGTTTGATTATTAAGATATTTTATATACACTCGGTATACTATTTAGAGTTGGATTAATACGTAGATTTATAGAAAATCTGTATCTTACTTGAATGTTACTAAGAGGATATTACTATATATCAAGGGACAATTGACCATGATATGTTCTACTCTTTATATAAGAAGTATAATCAAGATTTATGTTGATAATAAGTTAATTATTATCTTAGCTAAAAATCCAACCGATCATGAAGGAATGGAATACATTGACACAAGATTTTATTTTATAAAATTTTATATCAAAAATAAAAAAATAAAAAAAAAGTCGATCTACTTCATGTCATGACAAGCAAACAAATAGCGAATATACTCATAAAACTATTCAAATTTGAAGTATTTCAACAACTATAAATGAATATTAGTATGATAGATATAACTTTAGGGGGGAAATGTTAAAATTATACTTTGTCTATATGAAGAAATTCATTGTATAAAAAGATGAAGTACATTAAAGGCTCTATTCTAAATTAACTATTAGTTCTTGAAAAAAGAAAATAGTTACTTGAAATAAAGAGATTAATATTAAAATAGAATAAATATGATGTATTCACGGGGACTATATAAATCTTAGGGTTATAAAGATTATAAATTCAGAGTTATAGTAAGAATAGTTTGAGTGTAATAATATTACGTTATTTTGTTCTTATTAGTCGGTTATACTCTTGCTCTATCTCTTCTCCCTATCCATTCAACACATGTTCTTTGACATCATAGTTATCATCATCATAACTATAGAATTTTAGTGAATTTTGATTTTTTTTTTTGTCCCTTTGGTTATAGGAGTCTAGATATTCTTATTAAGATTTCTGAGAAAAAATATTTAGGTTACAAATGTGAATCATTAAGATTTCTTTCTTTTCCTTTTTTTAGTAGGATTAATTTGAAAAAAAATTGTGTTTGCTTTGATGTGGACCCAACTTTTTAGTTGACGGAATATATAATCTGAATAATTTACTTCAAATCCGATTATTTAGCGCCACATCATAATGCATAGTGAATAAGCAAAAAAATAAATGTGTTTCCAATAATTATTTGAAAATTTCCTTACAATTTGCTTTCAAGTTTAACTGAATCAAATAAACAAAGTAAATGATTATTTTTGAGGGGAAAAAAACATAAATATGAATAATCCAAGTTTATTATGAATCTGAAATATATTAATATTTTATCACAGACAAGAAGGACCCTCACAAATATTATAGTAGATAGTTTACCCATCACGTGCCCAATATATAAAAATTTAATTTATCAGGAATATATTAGGATGATTTTCTTAAACAATCCATCTTGGGTATTTTCTAAACATTACCTCTCATTTTAATTTTTCTCAAATGATACTTAATTTAAAAATAATCCAAATTGCCCCTCTTCCATCATTGTCATCGCCTCCACTATCGCTACAACCCACCGTTCTCCCTTCCCCCTCCTTTGCTTCCCTTCTTCGCTCTCTCCTTCTCCTTCTCTCCCCTTCTTCTTCTCCCTTCCCTATTCTTTTCATCTCCCCTTCTTTTCTATTTTCTATCGTCTACCCTATCCTTCTCCTTGGCTCATTCTTCTCCCTCCTCCCCTCTCCATATATATGGACAATATGCAATGATTGTAGGTAAACAATATGTAGCAATGGATGGTGTTGAAAACGATGATAGTGGCAATGATGCAGGAGGGATAGTTTAGAAAATTTTTAAATTATAGATATTATTTTTAAAAATTAAAATAGGAAATATTATTTTAAAAATACTCAAAATATAGATAATTTTAAGAAAATCATCCAATATATTTTATTGATAAGCTCACTTGAATAAAACCTTATTAGAAGGATTTCTCTAATAGTCCAAAACTTTATTTCAATTTCATTGTATCCATAACTTATGAGGTTAATTTATATTCATAACAGTTATAAAGTTGCACAAGATGATGGTTCTGTTGAAAGATAGGTAGCTCTGATATTGTCACAATATATTATAGGAGTGGAGTTGATGTTGAGTTATTTGAGTAGATTTGTGACCCAATTGAGTTCTGCAATAGCAGTGGCGATGGCACGGTATTCAGCTTCAGTTGTAGACCGTGTGATTGTCATTTGCTTCTTAGAACTCCAATTGATTGGATTAGCACTAAGGAAGATAATATATCCCAATGTGGATGTTCGATCATCAAAGTTGCCTGCCCAATCAGCATCGGTAAAGGCATGAAGCTAAAGTGGAGAGTATTTACGAAGAAAGACACCATGATTGAGGGTCCCCTTAAGATATCGTAGGACTCGTTTGACCGTAGACCAATGCACAGTAGACGACCTCTGCATAAACTATGATAATTTATTGACTACAAATGAGATGTCGGGATAGGTGAGAGCTAAGTACTGTAGGGAACCAACGACTTATCGGTATTGAGTCGGTTCCGTAGCAGGACTTCCATCAGATAATTTGAGAGAGCCACTAGCAAATAGAGGAGTTGTAACCACATTTGCGTCCTGCATATATTTTTTAGATAATAAATCTTGAATGTACTTTCTTTATGATAGAAAGAGTCCGGAAGATGTGAATGTAGCCTCTACCTCCAGAAAGTAGTTTAGGGGTCCTAGATCTTTAAGCGATAATCGATCTACTAACTGTTTAATGAACGCTTGGATTTTACGGTGTTGTTGCCTGTGCTAATGATGTCATCCACATATACCAGAATATATATTGTGTTGCTATGGTGTTGTCTCAAAAATAACGAGGAATCAGATTTGAAGTTGAGAAAGCCAATTGAAGTCAGAAAAGAGCCAAGTTCAGTGTACCAAGCTCTTGGAGCCTAGTGAAGTCCATAAATAGCTTTTCGAAGTTTGCAGACATGTCTTGGATATTAAGGATGAGTGAAACCAAGAGGTTGTTGCATAAAAATATCTTCAGTTATAGTCTCTTATAAAAAGGTATTATTAACATCCAATTAGTGTAATTGCCAGTCCTTAGTGGTGGCTAGATTCAGGATAAGTCTGATTGTAGTAGGCTTAACAACAGGACTAAATGTCTTAGTGAAATCAACTTCAGGTCTTTGATGAAACCCTTTGGTGACGAGGCGTGCCTTATATCGGGCAATAGAGCCATCGGGGTTCTGCTTAACTCTAAACACCCACTTACACCCGATGATGTTTTGTATATGATAAATGGGTACTAGATCCCACGTTAAGTTATGGAGGAGGGCATTATATTTCTCACACATGGCGATATGCCAATGCGAAGATTTTTGAGCTTGAGTGAAGGTGGTGGGTTCAACAGTGGTGGATGAGAAATCCATGATAGCATGAAGATCAAGGACCTGCCATGGTTTGAAAATACCACTCTTAGAGCGTGTGATCATAGGATGGTTGGAGACTACGAGACCGTGAGGTTATGTTGTTGGAGGAAGCGGTTGAGAGTCATTGACGCAAGCCAAGTCAAGTGTAGGTACGTCAAGGTCACTTGGCTGAGAAGGAGTTAAAGATAACGATTGTGATCCTGAACCGAGTACCCCAATAGTCAGAGAAGAAAGAAGTGGAGTATGAATGGAGGGAATAGACAATTGTTGAACCGGAGGAGTAGAATAGTGTGGATCAGAACTGGACGATGAGGAATGGCTAATGAGGTGGTCTGCATGGTAGGAGAGGTATAGTTTTGAAAAGGGAAGACAGACTCAACAAAAATAACATGACATTGTATAAAAATTTTGTGAGTGTGGAGATTATAGCAACAGAAAGTATTATGTTCAAGAGAGGCATAGGGATGCAACCATGGATAACATAGATAACCAAATACTCTAAGTTTACGAAGGTTTGGAGATTTATGAAATAGTGTGTCAAAGGGGGATTGGTATTGTAGGACTGGCGTAGGCATTCTATTAATAAGGTAAACGGCAGTTTGAAAGACTACTGTCCAAAAGTTTGAAGGCATGGAGGCCTGATGAAGAAGTGTGAGCCCAGTTTCTATTATATGGCGATGTTTGCGTTTGACGGAGCCAACAAGTTGAGGAGTATGTGGGGGAGACTTGAGGTGTTGGATACCACAAGCTGAGAGATAGGACACTAGGGCTTGATATTCACCGCCACCATCAGAGTAAACCGTTTTGATGGAAGACTGAAAGTGGTTTTCAACCAACTTTCGAAAAGTGGGAAAGATGGTTGAAACGTCAGATTTATGGTGAAGAGGATATAACCATGTGTACTTAGTGAAGTGATCTACAAAAATGACATAAAATCTAAATTTATCAAAAGACAGGATTGGGGCAGGGCCCCAAACATTTGTATAAATAATTTCAAATGGTTTAGAGGTAGAAATGGAGGATGAGCCAAATGGCTGTCGATGACTTTTAGTAATCACAATGCGGTATAGAACTATGCGATTTAAAAATAAGAAGAGAGAAACGAAAAAGTAATTTTTACTGAATAAGGGATAAGGGATGACCAAGACGATGATACCACACATCAACTGGAGCCGCAACGAAAGAATGAACGGTGGGATGGGTTATTTGTGGAGCTGACGGCCATTCATAAATATTACCTCTATTCGGGCCCTGGACCAAGGATGCCCCCATGATCAAGTCCTTAACAAGAAAGGAATTATGAAAGAATTCAATTGAAATATTATTATTTTTGTAAAATTAAGAAACAGAAATGAGGTTGCGTTTAATATTAGGGGCGCATAAAATATCATCGAGTGTAAATGTGGTAGTATCAGAAGTAAGCATTGTGGAACCAGTATGAGTTATAGGAAAGCTTTTACCATCACCGATGATGATATTTTCATCGTCACTATAGGGATTGTGAAGAGACAAATTCTGAAGATCAGAGGTGATGTGATGGGAGGCTCCAGAGTCCATAATCCAATTGGGCTGGCTAGTTGTCAGAGAAGTGAGGAGATTTGCCTGAGGCCAGTGTGACAGAGTAGGAAGACGGGGTTGAGATCGATAAACTTTAGTGGAGTGTTTGATTTTATCACACAATTGGCAGACGATCCGTTGTTGTTGGTTTGAAGGGGCAGGATGCCAAGGTGGACGAATATTGGAGTTGCCACTTTGTGAGAAGTTATGATTAGGAGGGTAAGAGGGGTGTTACATGAGACTCATAGGATCAAGAATACCTTTGGTGATGTTCGGAGAGTACCGAGTGTTCTGTTAGGACCCTTTTTCTGAGCTTTTGAATAATGTTTGTTGAGTCTGTTTAGTCCAATTATTTATTGAGTCGGTTTGGTTCAGTTAGAGTCAAGTAGAGGTTTATTTAATATTTATTTATTATTAGAGTTCAAGTCCTGATGGACTCTGGGTGGAACTCTATAAATAGGGATGTAACTGCTTCTTTTTAGTAATCTATGAAAAACACTATTCTATCTTTTGATAAACCCTAGGAGGCCCGATCCCCTCGAAGCGATCAAGGAGGGCCGATCCCCTCGAAGCGATCAAGGAGGGCTGATCCCCTCGAAGCGATCAAGGAGGCTGATCCCCTCGAAGCGATCATTATCATCCCTTTCTCTTCTTTTCTTCCACGATAAGACTTTAGGGTCTTATCATTTGGTATCAGAGCAACGATCCTTGGTGCAGCCCGCCGTAGCTTTATCGTTGTTGCTGTTTCCTAGGCCAGCGACCTTCGACCACCGCTCGACCTCCTTGCTACCCCCATCCCATTCAAAAAAAAAAAAAAGAAACACGAGAGGAAGAAGAAGCTGCAGCCACCCCTGTGTCCCCTACTTCCGGCCAGCCCACATGCCACTGCTGCTCTCCAGCCAGCGCCCACCATCGCCCCGCTTCCCGGTCGGCAACACCGCTGCCGTTGTTCCCCAGCCAGGAGACGACGCTGCCAGCGTCCATCCTAGCCCTACTACCACCGCCCGCCTCCCCTTGTGTCGCAGCGAAGCCACTCGACCTCTCCTCCTCGGCAATCGTTGGTTACGCTGCTCCCAGTCGTGCCACCACCGCTGCCTCTCCACCGCCGCCCGCCTCCCCTTGGGTCGCAGCCGCAACCGCCGATTGTCGCCCTCCTCGCGACGACTGAAACAGGGCAACTCACGGATTGCCCTTGTTCCCAGCCGCGTCACCACCACTTTTCCCAACCGCATCACCGCTGTTCGATCACCCAGCTAGCGACCTCTTCTCCTCGCCTCCTCGCTGCCTGCATCTCGCTTGAGCGAGAAGGACTGCCGGCACTGCAACTGCAGCCGCCGGTTGCCGCAGCCCCTCCTTGCAGTTGTTGCAGAAATAGAGCTTCCTCTGTTGCCGCAGCCCCTCGTCGATCGCAGCCACGCCTCGAGCGTCGTCGCCTTCCAGCCGACCCACCACCACTGCCAGCCACCGTGCGGTGACCGTTGCTCGATTCCCAACCGCCGCTCCCCCTGGCTTGGGCGAGAACGACCACCGCCACTCCCCCTTGCTCTGCCCCCTTGTGACCGAGAAACAGGGCAATCCTCTTGCTGCTGCGAACGCCGGTTGCCACCACCGTCGCCGCTGCTGCCCAGCCAGTGACGACGCCGCTGCTGCCCAGCCAGCGATGACGCCGCTCGCCGCCCAGCCTGCCTCCTTCTCCACCACCGCTGCTACGCTCCGGCCAGCAACAACTACTGCTGCCAGCCACCGCATCCTTCACCTCAACCCCCTCGATCTGCACCGTTGCTACAGCCCCCTTGCTCTGCATCTTTGCCGCTGCCGCCGGTTGCCACTGCAGCCTCAACCCCGGCCGCTTCAACGCCACCTCCCTCTTGTTTTGCCTCCGCTGCTACAGTTGTTGGTTGCCATCACTACAACCTCAACCCGGCTGCTCGGCGATTGCTTCCTTGGGTCACAGCAGTCACAACCATCGTTGCCTCCAAGCCCTCAGCAACAGCGATCCCTCTACGCAGCGACCGCAATAAGCATCGCTGCCTCCCACGCGGCGACCGCAGCTACATCCCCGCATCCTCGCAACAACCCTTCATTCCCATAGTGTTGCCACCGACTGCGTCACAACAGCAGCACCGAATAGGGCAGTGATTGATGCTCTTGACCAACACCAAAAATAGGAGTTGAGATTACAGATTTGCAGTCTTACAAAATGGCCACCGATAACTTAGTGAAAGCACAAATGGAAGCATTAGAAATTAGAATTGAGAACCGACTGCAAGAAACACTTAATGATTTCTAAAAGAGCCTACTGGAGAGCCTTAGTAAATTTCAACAAGGTGGGAGCTCAAGTTCTATATTGCACAGATATGAAAATACAAGAAAAAGGCCCCAAGATTGTGACACAAACTACTTACACATGAAGGTAAAATTTCCGAGATGGAAAGATGGATATCTGACCAATTGGATCTCTAGGGCAGAAAATTTTTTCTATTTTCACAGAACTCCAGAAGAATCCAAGGTGGAAATAGCCTCAATCCAGCTCGATGGAGATGCACTCTAGTGGTACGATTGGTATGAAACTGTTTACGGAGTTCTTTCGTGGGAGAAGTTCAAAAGAGGGCTTCTTGTCCGATTTGGCCCATCCGAATATGAGAATGTTGATGGCCAACTCGCTAAAATTTTTTAAACTTCTACAGTATTGGAATATCAGAGTAGGTTTGAAAGATTATCAAATCAAGCTAGAAATTGGTCGGAACGACAGCTTCTGAATACATTTATTGAAGGGCTTAATTTGGAGATCCGGTGTGAAGTTAAGGCTCATCAACCCCGCACTATGATAGCTGCAATCTCATTTGCACATCTACATGAGAAAAAAATTAGCAAGGAAAGATCAGCAAGGGGTTTGTATTATGATGAAAAATGGAGTATGGAGCATCGATGTAAACAAGGGCAACTTCTGATGATTGAGCCAATTAGAGAGGAACTAGAAGTAAAAGAGTTGGACTTCGATCATAAAGGTATGAAAACTGATGAAGATATTGAAGCCATCACACATACAGTGCATGCAATGAATGGCTACACTAACCCACAAACTATGAAAATCGGAGGAACTTTGAAGCATCAACCTGTCACTATTTTGATTAATACAGATAGCACTAATAATTTTATGGACAGGAAAGGTGCAGCCCAATTAGCCCACCACATTGAAGGCTGTGATATATTCGAAGCTGATGGACGGATTTTAACTTATGATAGCAAAGGCCAGGAATTTCTTGCAACGATTACTACACTGAAAGATCGACCTATTGCTTACACTGTCAAAAAGTGGAGACCATACTTACTTGATCAACGGGTTGTGATGCGTTGCATATAGCCTATGACTGAAGTGCTAAAAGACAAGCTCCCCGAGATTGATGCTATTCAGCCTTGAGGACAAGGCTGATTTGAAAAGGGAGGAACTGTTAGGACCATTTTTCTGAGCTTTTGAATAATGTTTGTTGAGTCTATTTAGTCCAATTGTTTATTGAGTTAGTTTGGTTCAGTTAGAGTCAAGTAGAGGTTTATTTAATATTTATTTATTATTAGAGTTCTAGTCCTAATGGACTTTGGGTGAAACTCTATAAATAGGGATGTAACTGCTTCTTTTTAGTAATCTATGAAAAACACTATTCTATCTTTTGAAAAATCCTAGGAGGCCCGATCCCCTCGAAGCGATCAAGGAGGGCCGATCCCCTCGAAGCGATCAAGGAGGCTGATCCCCTCGAAGCGATCATTATCATCCCTTTCTCTTCTTTTCTTCCACGATAAGACTTTAGGGTCTTATCATGTTCTTCCTCTTAGACTTATAACTGACTTGAGCTGTGATAGATGGTCTGGGCAATTTGGTCGCACGCTTCAAATACATCTCATAGTCAGTCAACTTGTCATAGAGTTCTTCAAAGGAGACTGGCAAGTCACGTGCCCGAATTATAGCCGCCAATTCCTTGTAGTCGTCTTCAAGACCATTTAAGGTATGGATGATGATCTCCTCATCACATAGGGAATGACCTATCAAAGCTAAGTCATTGATGATAACTTTGATATTTTGTAGATAATCAGTGATAGTACTTCCCTCTTGTTTAGTCGCCATTAGTTTTGATAGAAGACTGAGCTTGCGAGTACGCGAATGATTCACTAAGGTTGTTTGTGTTGGGAAATCTGGGGGCGACATCACATGCGTAATGGAAGAACAAGAAAACAAAATCCCCTATTCCCAAATAGATGTTCGTCGTTGTGCAAAGATTGGTGCACAAAATCCATAAAACTTAAAACTGCATATAGAACATATTGTGTTACCTAGGGAGATCGTATATCCCCCTGTTTCCTTACAGATCTTTAGGAGAGGGTGAAGGAGGTCAAGCGTCCTCCTCTCTAGTGGTGATCCACACAGCAAGTCTGCGACGATGCTCCTCATAACTCCAGGCCTGCTCTGAGGCGGAGAGGGGGAGGAGAATAGGAGAGGCAAGCAAAGGCTCTAGCCTATAAGGCTCTGAATCCCTCTTATTTATAGATGTCCCCTGTCAAAACCTAATGGATCCTCCCCTAGTGGGTATTGGATCTGTATCCAATTACCCAAGCCTTTTAGATTAGTGGATCTCTATCCAATAATCTCTTATGGGCTCGTATTGGATCTCGTCTATAGGATCTAATAATTCAGGGGCTTATTGGATATCCAATAAGACAGGGGTTCCGGCAGATATCTTATATCTGAACCTCTACTCATCGCAATACCTACCATATGTGTGTGACCCTCTAGGCCCAATATCGAGCTGACCATGAGTCATACCTATCAGAACTCCTTCTAACTTAGTGAATTATTATCTCTATAATAATTTACTCGACTCATCGACTACGGACGTACTAGGCCACTACACCCTAGTCCCCAGACGATACAAGGGAATCCAATCCATTGGACCTGTCTGTCCTTAGTTACCGTGTACCTATAGTCCCTCATCCATTTAATATCCTAGAGACCGTATATCGAGCATGGTGCTGTCAGACCCATACGGTTTCTACTCGAGTCTCGCTCTAATCGAATTCTCCGGAAGAACTCTTTCTCTCTCAACCCGGATAACCTTGGCCAGGGATTTGTTTGAGTTAGAATAAATGGGATATTCCTCTTATGATGACAAGAGTGGATGATCCTTTATCGACACTCAATAACCCTCGTAAGGTCGACTACCACTCCCAATGACCAGTTGTACTAGATCTAGGACATCCAAACCTATAAGTCTGGTATCAAAGAGTGAAGCACTCATACAGGACATCCTTGGTGTCTCAAGTCTAAGGACCAGATACACCACTAGGACTACGGAATTGCTATCTAGCAATAAGGCATCATCAACCATCCAACATTCCGTAAGCGGATCAATCAATAAACTCATTCTCAAATGAACACTTGTACTGTATCCCTAGTGTCCCCACACGTGCAGCTATAAGACCAGCTGCATCCATCATATGGATTGGTATACAACACACCAATCTGTCCGGTTATCACGATGTCCCTCTCGAGTAACTTATGACCGGGATTATTTATGATATGTGTTTAAAGATGAATCGATCTCATTATCGTGATCTCATCACGATCCGATTCCCATTGCACAGATCCAAGGACATCACAATATATATATGCATATATGCAATAGTTAATATACAGTGATAAATGCCAAAATATAATAAGTAGAAAAAGATTTCGTGTCAAGTCACACGTGCCATCACTCACGTGATTAGCTTGCTGGGCACCTATGACTAGCAATCTCCCACTTGACCTAAAGCCAATCACCTATGTATCTGATCCCCATCAGACACTTGTGACGCTCAAAGATAATCTGAGACAATGGCTTTATCAGTGGATCTACAATGTTATCTTCGGATGGAACTCTTTCCACAACTACATCTCCTCGGGTTATGATCTCTCTGATAAGGTGGAACCTCCTCAGAATATGCTTAGATTTCTAATGAGACCTGGGTTCCTTCACTTGAACAATTGCCCCGTTGTTGTCGCAATATAAGGAAATCGCATCTCGTTACCTGGCATGACTCCTAAATCTGTGATGAGACTCCCTCCTTTGCTGCATCTGATTCAGCAATATACTCCGCCTCTATGGTCGAGTCAGTAGTAGTATCTTGCTTACAACTCTTCTAGCACACTGCTCCTCCATTCAAGGTATACACATACCCCGAATTCAACTTGCTATCATCGATATGAGACTGAAAACTCGAGTCTGTGTAGCCTTCAACCTTAAGGCCACTACCTCCATATACTAGTAAAAGATCCTTAGTCCTTCTCAAGTACTTGAGGATACACTTTACTGCTTTCTAGTGCTCCAAGCTTGGATCCGCCTGATACCTGCTCGTGACACTCAGAGCATACACTATATCAGGCCTAGAACATAGCATGGCATACATGATAGACCCAATCACTAAGGCATAAGGTATCATATCCATGTTCGCCCTTTCTTCTGGAGTCTTTGGGGACATACTCCTAGAAAGCGATATCCCATGTCTCATCGGTATGAGACATCTCTTGAAATTTTCCATGCCAAACCTTTTGACAATGGTTTCTATGTACCTGGACTAGGACATGCCAAGCATCCTCTTAGATCTATCTCTATAGATTCGAATCCCCAAGATATAGGATGCTTCCCCTAAGTCCTTCATGGAGAAGTGTCTAGATAACTAAGTCTTTACTGTGGATAGTATTCCTACATCATTCCCAATGATCAAGATGTCATCCGCATATAACACCAAAAAGGTGATAGCGCTCCCACTTATCTTTCTGTATACACAAGGCTCATCTTCGTTTTTAACGAAGTCATAAGATCTGATTGCCTCATCAAATCTTATGTTCCAACTTCGGGAAGTTTGCTTTAGTCCATAAATAGATCTAAGCAACCTGCACACCTTATTTGCGAAGTTCTTGGACACGAATCTCTCAGGTTGTATCATATACACCTCCTCCTCGAGGTTTCCATTGAGGAATGCAGTTTTCACATCTATCGCCAGATCTCATAATCATAGTGTGCTGCAATAGGCAATAGAATTCGAATAGATTTTAGCATTACTACGGGTGAGAAGGATTCGTCATAGTCAACACCTTGCCTTTGACGATACCCCTTAGCCACTAGCCTTGCTTTATAGGTCTCTACCTTTTCCATCTACTCCGATCTTTTTTTTAAAGATCTACTTGCAACTGATAGGTACAATACCTTCGGGCACATCAACTAAGTTCCAAACCTTGTTGGAGTACATAGAATCCATCTTAGAATTCATGGCTTCTTGCCACTTCCCGGAGTCTATACTCATAATAGCCTCCTCGTAGGTCTGAGGAACAATATCCTCAATATCTTCTTCTTTAATATGTCCCACATATCTCTCAGAAAGATGGGATATTCTGCCAGACCTACGTAAAGTTGGAACTTGTGTGTTCGGTACCTGAACAGACTTGGGCTATAGAGTGATGCTTGAGCTAAGTTCTCCAACTTCGCTCAACTCTATCATGCTCCCACTATCTCTACCAAGAATATGTTCCTTCTCAAAGAACACTGCTCTCTTGGCTACAAAGACCTTTTGGTCCTCGAGATGATGGAAATAATACCCACAAGTTTCCTTGGGGTATCCCACAAATTTGCATCGCTCTGTCCTTGATTCTAACTTATCGGAGTTGTATCTTTTAACGTAGGCAGGGTAGCCCCAAATCTTAATAACCTTAAGATCGGGTATCTTCTCTTTCCATATCTCATATGGTGTAGACACTACCGACTTAGTTGGAACTCTGTTCAGAAGGTAAGCTGCGATCTCTAGGGCATATCCCCAGAATAAGATGGGTAGGTCAGTGAAACTCATCATGGACCGTACCATATCTAATAGCATACGATTTCTCCTTTCAGACACACCATTGAGCTGAGGTATATAAGGAGGTGTCCATTGGGATAATATCCCATGGTCCTTGAGGAACTGAGTAAACTTTGTACTTAAGTACTCACCTCCTCGATCTGATCGAAGAGTCTTGATACTCTTTCTAGTCTGGTTCTCTACTTCATTCTTATACTCTCTAAATTTCTCAAAGGCCTTAGACTTGTACTTAATTAAGTACACATATCCATACCTTGAGAAATCATCAGTAAAGGTAATGAAGTAGGAGTAACCACCAATGGCATGAGTTGACATGAGTCCACATACATCACTATGTATGAGTTCCAATAGTTCAGTGGCTCTCTCTCCAGTTCCACTAAATGGAGAGTTGATCAGTTTTCCACAAAAGCAAGGCTTGCAAGTGGCATATGACTTATAGTCGAATGGATCTAGATATCCATCATTTAGCAACTTTTGAATCTTTCCCTCATGGATGTGACCTAGCCTACAATGCCACAGGTATGCACTATTCACCTCATCTCGTTTCCTCTTGGACACATTTACATTCATGATATGTGGAGTAGTATCTAGCATAAACAAATCATTATGCAATGTTCCTTTCGTGATGATCTCATCATCTAATAATATTGAACAACCAGTGTTCTCAAAAACTAATTTATATCCATTGACTATCAAACATGAAATGAAGATAATGTTTTTGATAATAGAAGGAACAAAATAACATGCATTTAATGCAATAAAAGCTCCACCAAGCAGATGTAGGGCTACCTCACCAACAGTTACTATAGCAACTTTTGCTCCATTGCCCATCTTGAGGTTCATCTCGCCTCTCTCTAGTCTCCTAGGCCTTGCCAGAACCTGCAACGAATTGTATATATGATAACATTATCGGTATCCAATACCTATGTGTTATCATAAGAGTCTGACAAATAGAGACTGAGCATGAATATACCTGAAGCTTCTCTAATCTTTTGTTTCACCCTCTCTGCAAGGTACTCTTTATAGTTCCTCTTCCAATGCTCATCTTTGCCACAGTGGAAGCACTAGCCTTTATCCTTTGTTGGGTCTTTCTTAGCAACTTTTGTTTTACCTGGTTTGCCCTTGCCCTTTCCCTTCTTAAGGGACTTTTCTACTTTCCTTTTCTTTCTGGTCTCACTAGTGTAGAGAACTGGCTTCTCTTTCTTAATAGTACTCTCTACCTCCCTCAACATATTGAGGAGCTCTGGGAGAGTCACCTCAAGCTTGTTCATATTAAAATTCATTATGAACTGTGAAAAGGAATCTGGTAGGGACTGAAGCACAATATCCACACACAAGCTATCCTCTAGGACCATTCCTAGACCTGTGAGTTTCTTCATTCACTTAATCATCTTTAGGACATGGTTCTGAACCGGTGCCCCCTTAGTCATCCTAGCACGGAAGAGGCTCTTGGATATCTTATATCGCTGAGTCCTTCCCTGTTCCTCAAACAATTTACAGACATATAGGAGAATGGATCTGGCATCCATCTTTTCATGTTGTCTCTATAACTCAGGAGTCATAGAGCCTAACAAATAGCACTGAGCAAGAGTAGAGTCATCAATGTACTTCACGTAGCGAGCGATCTCATCCTCGCTTACCCCTTCCTCGGGCGTAGGCATTACTGTATCAATGACGTACGTAATTTTCTTCGCCATGAGAATAATTCTCAAGTTGCAGAGCCAATCTGAATAATTTGGACCAGTGAGGCATTTGACATCAAGGATGCCACGTAAGAGATTTAAAAGCAACATTTTTTGAAAATAAAGATGCAGCAAAAATAAATAACATGTAGATTTTGTAAGAAATAAACTATCAAGATATGAACTTTTATCTTAATATGCTCCCACTATTTTACTAACGAGTCACGCGACACCCTCAGAACATGAAACGGAAGTCTCTGGCAGACTTCTAGTGGGGATCAAGATCCAATCAGCGTCTTAGTGTAACCTCGAGGGACTCAACCAATCACACTAAGCCCAAAAGGTAGGCAAATCTTGCTAATCAACTCCTTGTGATTCCCGTCCTATTCGGCCTCCGAATCACCATGGTCTAGAGGGACTCGACCAACCATGATGTTCGGTTAAGTCAACACTTTCGTTACAAGATGAGTCTGATTTGATGATATACCCTCGAGCGACTCAACCAAGCATACCATGTCCTCAGGTTACCGCTGATATCTCTATGTCGTAAGTAAGATAACGAGTCGTGATATAGGTGAGCCTCGAGGGACTCGACAACTCAACCTACACCGAGAATCGGTTCATACCTATAACGATGGAAGGCCACATGGGTCAATCTAATTGCCTCATGTTTACCGACTTAATATTATAAAGAGAAAGGCTTGTATGATTTGGTCTCCTAATATGACATGTCACACATATACATATTTAATATATATCTACATCGCATGCAAATATATATATATATATATATATATATATATATATATATATATATATAGTATGTGTATAAGTAATCACACCAGATGATCATGGACTACAACCTAATATGATCAGACCCGAGCCAATAGGCCTAATCACTAACATCAAGATCTATGTGCGTAATGGTACATCTTTATGCCCTGTGATCGTCCATCTCATCCTCATCGGTTCCGTCGACATCTCGATGCATCTCCATGCATCGCAATCATCCGTCTCGTGGGTCCCGCTATCGCATCCACGCTCTCGCTGCGCCTTCTCATATGATACTTAATTATAGGCACGTAGACCCAACAATAAATGAGAAATATAATGGAGGCTCGCAGATCCCAATAATAATAATAAGTACACACATCACACGGTCCATGATAATCCATCCACACATCATACATCACATGTATAAATAATCATCATCATGTAGGACTACTAGATAATGATAAAAATAATAATCAACTAAACCTTTTAATTAATTAATATTTTTTAAAATCGAGGACATGTAAGAAATTTTTGAATTTCTAGGGGTATTTTCATAATTTGGACAAAAGACAAACTGGAATTTCTCAAATTCACAAGGGTAAAACTATCTTTTTGCCCAAGTATGCCCTAATGCCATACTCCCCTTTGTTGCTGCCGCCGCCGCCATCCTACTGGCGGTGGCCTGTGCGGCCGGGGCAGGGCGCTGCCCCTGCAGTTGGGCGCCCCCGTGGGTTGGTGCCCCTACGGGTGGCGCTGCCCCCACAAGCGTTATGCCCGCGGGTGTAGTGCCCCACCGGGCGGCCACCCCTACAGGGGGGTTTGCTCGTAGGAGAAGTGACCGCAGGCACCGTTGCCCTGCAACGCCTCAGCCCGCAGGCACTATGGCCGCAGGCGCCTCAGCCCGTGGGTCCAGCACCCGCAGGCGTCGCCCTTGTACGCGGACACAGTGCTCGCACGCAGGTGGCCACCTTGCCTGCAGCCCTGCCTGCCAACGCCGCTGCAGGTAGCAACCGCGGGTGGGGCACCCGTGGGTTGCAAGCCTACTGCAAGTAGGCCACCGGCCGGCTACTGTAGACGCAGCCCCTGTGCTGGCTACTTGCGGTTGCGCCGCATGCACGTAGATCGAGGGCAGCAACTGTTGTTGTCCTTTCTCGCTTTTGCGCCAATGATTTTGACCTCAAATGTTTCTTTAAAATACAACACACGTAGTTCAAAACCAATCTATTACACGAACAACCTAGCTCTGATACCACTGTTGGGAAATCTGGGGGCGACATCACATGCACAATGGAAGAATAAGAAAACAAAATCCCCTATTCCCAAATAGATGTTCATCGTCGTGCAAAGATTGGTGCGCAAAATCTGTGAAACTTAAAACTGTGTATAGAGTAGATTGTGTTACCTAAGGAGATCGTATATTCCTGTTTCCTTACAGATCTTTAGGAGAGAGTGAAGGAGGTCAAGCGTCCTCCTCTCTAGTGGTGATCCACACAGCAGGGCTGCGACGATGCTTCTCGTAACTCCAGGCCTGCTCTGAGGTGGAGAGGGGGAGGAGAATATGAGAGTCAAGCAAAGGCTCTAGCCTATGAGGCTCTAAATCCCTTCTATTTATAGAGGTCCCTTATCAAAACCTAATGGATCCTCCTCTAGTGGGCATTAGATCTGCATCCAATTACCCAAGCCTTTTAGATTAGTGGATCTCTATCCAATAATCTCTCATGGGCTCTTATTGGATCTCGTCCATGGGATCCAATAATTCAGGGGCTTATTGGATATCCAATAAGATAGGGACTCCGGCGGATATCTCATATCCGAACCTCTACTCATCGCAATGCCTACCATCTGTGTGTGACCCTCTAGGCTCAATATCGAGCTGGCCGTGAGTCATACCTGTCAGAACTCCTTCTAACTTAATGAATTATTATCTCTATAATAATTCACTCGACTCATCGACTTCAGACGTACTAGGCCACTACGCCGTAGTCTCCAAACGATACAGGGGAATCCAATCCATTGGACCTGTCTGTCCTCAGTCACCGTGTACCTATAGTCCCTCATCTATTTAATATCCCAAAGACCGTATATCAAGCATGGTGCTATCAAACCCATACGGTTTCTACTCGAGTCTCGCTCTAATCGGATTCTCCTAGAGAACTCTCTCTCTCTCAACCCGAATGACCCTGGCTAGGGATTTGTTTGAGCAAGAACATATGAGATATTCCTCTTATGACGACAAGAGTGGATGATCCTCTATCGACACTCAATAACCCTTGTAAGGTCGACTGCCACTTCCAATGACCAGTTGTACTAAATCTGGGACATCCAAACCTATAAGTTTGGTATCAAAGAGTGGAGCACTCATATAGAACATCCTTGGTGTCTCAAGTCTAAGGACCAGATACACCACTAGGACTATGCAATTGCTGTCTAATAATAAGGCATCATCAACCATCCATCATTCTATAAGTGGATCAATCAGTGAACTCATTCTCCAACGAGCACTTGTACTCTATCCCTAGTGTCCCCACACGAGTAGCTATGAGACCAACTACATCCATCACATGGACGGGTATACAGCACACTAGTTTGTCCGGTTATCTCGATGTCCCTCTCAAGAACCTATGATCGGGATTATTTAGGATTTGTGTTTAAAGGCGGATCAGTCTCATTATCATGATCTCATCATGATCCGATTCTGATTACACAGATCCAAGGACATCACAATATATATATATATATATATATATATATATATATATATATATATATATATATATATATATATATATATATATATATATATATATATATATATATATATATATATATATATATATCTATATATATATAAAATAGTCAATATAAAGTGATAAAATACCAAAAATATAATAAGCTAAAAGACTGTGTATCAAGTCACACGTGTCATCACTTATGTGATTAGCTTGTAGAGCATATATGACTAGTAGGACTAACTACGATCGTGAGAAAGGCAAAACGATTAAAGAAGAATCAAAGTTGGGCCGGAGTCAATGATCGGGCATTAGGCTGAATGAATCGGGGGATACACTAAAGGATTAGATGATGTAGTGAAAGCTCGTCGAAAGCTTGCCAGAAGTTCATCGGAAGTTCGTCGAAAGCTTGCTGGAAGTTCGTCAGGAGTTTGCTGGAAGTTCATCGAGAGTTCTGTTGAACAATTGATGTGCCAGACAACTTAGATTACATATATCATGATTGTTTTAGCCTTAACTACCATAGTTAGAACTTTAATTTGAGTTAGTTTTGGGATAAATCCTACTAACTCAATTAGAGGCCAATTGGACTCAAAACAAGACTGAATTGGGTCAGTTGGATGGCCTATTCAGTCACCTGGAGCCATATCAGGCGGTGGCACCGCCCAGACTAGGCGATGGTACCGCTTGAGGCTCAGCCTCCCAAGTGGTCTAGGCGGTGGTACCATCGACAATTAATGTTGCCAAGCGGTGGTACCACAAAAGCCCGATCTTCGAGGCTCTATCACGCGGTGGTACCACCAGTACCCTGAAAACCCGAGATGAGACACTTTTTGGCTCCATTTCTGAAGCCATTAGGTCTTATAAATATCTCATTCTTTTCTGCATAAAAGAGCAACAAAAGTGTGAACAAAAGTCTTAAGATTTTGGAGTGTGAAAGTGTGAAAAAGTGCTAAGTGTCCTCCTCCTCATTCTTTAGATTTGTGATCATTCAAGAGAGGTGTGAGGCTTGCAAGGGTTATCTCCTAAACTTGTGAAAAGGAAAAAATATTGTAAGAGAGTGATTGGTCTTTGCCCATTGAAGAAAGACCGTTTGTGGATGTCGGCGGCCTCGATGAAAGAGAAATTGAGAGTGGATGTAGATCTTGACGATCAAACTACTATAAAATTGGTGTGCCTTCTCTTCTTTGCCATTTAATTACTTTGCAACTACTTTACATCTTCATCACTACGAATTTCTTTAAGCTTAAATGTCTTTCCGTTCTAATTTTATCTTATGAATTTTCACGTTTGATGCAATTCTCTAAAAGAACCAATTCTCGAATCTTCATCACTACTTTACTTAGTGTCAACTTGATCCTAACAATTGGTATCAGAGTGAGGTTACTCTCTATTTAGTTTAAAACCTAAGAGAGATGACTTTTGTCGGTAATCAAGAGGGTATTTCTATCACTAGTCATCCTATATTCAATGGGACGGACTGTTAGGATCAAGAACGACACTAAGAGAGAGGGGGAGTGGGGGGTGAATTAGTGCAGCAGATAAAAATGACGTCGGTTCGAAAATCTTTCGTTCGATAAAAACTCATATCAGAAATGTGAGTTTAACTTGAAAATATACGAAAGCATAGTGAAAGTAGTAAGCAAGTAAGGCAGTTTACAGTAAGGGAATGAAAAGTAAAATAGAAATGTAAATCGAGTTTTATAGTAGTTCGGTCATCATGACCTACATCCACTCCTGATTTCTCTTCCGTTGAGGCCACCGGCATCTATTAATGGTCTTCCTTTAATAGGCGAAGACCTACCACCTTCTTATAACTCTATTATCCTTTTGACTGGCTTAGGAGAGAACCTTTACACTCCCATTACCTCATCTCTTAAACTTCACTAACACTTAGAGTTTGAGAGGAGCTCTCATAAGATTACAATAGTATTTTTCTTCCTTTTTTGCTCTCAATTCTTGTGCTTTTTAACTAGAGATGAGAGAGATATTTGTAGGCTCCAAATAGATTCAAATTTAGAGCCAAAACTAGTCTTATCTCGGGTCTTTCGGGTACTGGCGATACCACCGCTAGTGCTGGGCGGTACCACCGCCTAACACCCTACCACTAGGCGGTACCACTGCCTGACACAATCTCAGAGACTGTGCCACGACGGTTCCACTTGTTAGGTCATTGTTTGGGCCATTCACTTGGCCCAACATAGCCCAAACTTGATCCCAATTGGCCCCTAATTGAGTTGGCCCAATTTCAACCCAATTACATCTAAAACCTACTTCGATCTAGACAATTATTACAAAGCTAAATCAAATATTGTCTGGCATGTCATTGGTTCATCAATGCCTCGTCTGATTCTTCGGTGCATCGTCCTCTCTTACGACCTATTGTCGAATCGGCTAGTTGACCTTCGCAACTCTGATTTCCTTAGCACAATTTCTGCTCTTCTTGGCTCGATGCTCGAACTCATGGCCTGAAGCTTTCTGTCGATACGTCGACCGATCCCCCGGCTCAATATCTAATCTTCTGACATGTTCCACTCGGCCCAACATAATTCTTTCTGCTTTAATTATCTCTCCCTGATTGAAGCTTCCTGCATCACTCAAAATGCAGATTAGATCATAAACACTATCAATTGGTTTTATCATTAAAATTTAAGATTCAACAATCTCTCCCTTTTTTATGATGATAATCAATTGATGATGGAGTTAACCTTAACTCCCCTTATCAATATGCCATATTGATAGAACTCTTGAATTCAAAAATCCAAGTAACATGTCATCATAAAATCATGCATAAAATTTTAATATCATTATCATACTTCTCTCACTTTGTCATCAACAAAAAAGTTGAAGTGTATCTAGCCAATTTTTTTAGATATGCAAGTTTTATAACATACAAGCTAGCAAGTTTTTTATTACTTTACAACATGCATGATCACCAAATCATTATTAATTTTAAAGATGTGCAAGATTGTAAAGTTTGCACTTTTGCTTCTTAAGATAGGCAAGCTAGTACTTTGCTTCTCTTGAGAGTGCAAGTTCTTTATTCTCTTTTGAGAAGTGCAAGCTAGCATGTTTTGCCTTTTAAGCTAGTAATTTTTGCTTTTCTTTACGATGTGCAAACTAGCAAGTTTTTCTCCCCTTTGTCATTGTCAAAACGATGGGAATAATACAATGGTACAATTCATTTCCCTTTACATCAATTTTTTAAATCAAGACAAATGAGGTATCTAGAATAATTCATATCAATGATTCAATCATATCATGAGGTATATAAATCATAAATACAAAGGAGTATTGAAACATAAGAGAAAAAATCAATTTATGTATATAATGTTCCAAGCATCAAAGTTCATTTTCTCAAGTTGTGGGTCTCGAAAAATCAAGAGAAAACATCTTATGATTCATTTTGATAAATATTCTCTTTAATAAAATGAAAGAATCATGGTGAACAATCTTGATTTACATAAAGTTTCAAAAATATAATTATCAAGATTATGATTAGTTTCATAGATCTCATCTTTAGTAAATGGTAAAAAGAAACATAGGAGATATAAGATTTTGATTCATAAATCACAAAAATATGTGAAAGAAAAAATCATTCAAATTTAAATCATCAAAATCATTTTCATAGTCCAAGAGATTCATAAAAATGATACAAATAGATTAATTAATATCCTTTTTTGAAAACTCAATAAGGTAGGGATTGAAAAATTTTAAAGAAAAATGCTTTCCTCTTTTTTGTTTCAACTTATGTGATTGATTTTATACATGCATGCCCTTTTCTTTTATGCCAAATCCATACATCATTGATTAAAACTGAAAAACAAATTTCATCATCAAAATCATCATGACAAAAAATATAACACATTAAACATAAGGCTTCTTTAAACAAGCGATTTGATTTATTATTTTGATTCCAATGATAATACATTTTCCTTTTGATGTATTTCATTTTATGTGATTGATTTCATATAAGTATGCTCAAGTTTTTCGTATGAAAACCATCCATCATGTTTAAAACCGAAAAGTAATACAAAATCATCAAGATACATATAATTATTTCTTATAACATACAAGAAATTAATCTTATTTGATTTGCAAGTATTATTACAAAATATGCAATTGTCATGATAATATATATATATATATATATATATATATATATATATATATATATATATATATAATCATGAAAAGCACTAACTAATTTCATGGTAAGGAAAGAGAGATTTGATTGAGTCGCTTACCTTGTTGACGAAAGCCGGTAAACCGTAGTTCGCCACCTTGCCCTCGTTGGTTTGTTTCTCATCTTCGGATGAGTTCGATTCATCCCAAGCCACCTTGAATACTTTCTTCTTCTTTGGTAGTTTCTTTCTTTTAAATTCATTTTTACTTTTTGATTCTTGTTTTAAGAACTTTTTAAGCTTTATTGTTGTGAAGAGTTCAAGATCATCATGATCATCATTATCACCATCACTTGAGTTTTCTCTCAAGTGGTCTTTATTTGTTCCAAGTGTCAAATTCTTCCTATTCTTTAGAAGGTAGTTCTCATATTCATTTTGTGTCATACAACTCATTTCATAGGTCATTAAAGATGCAATAAGTTCTTCAATCGGAAAATGGTTCAAGTTCTTTGATTCTTGAATAGCCGTTACTTTAGGATCCTGATTTTTAGGAAGAGATCGTAAAATTTTATTCATAAGTTTAAGATTTGAAAAACTTTTACCAAATGCTTTTATACTATTGATGACATCTGTAAAACGGGTATACATGTCAACAATAGTTTCGTTTGACTTCATTCGAAATAATTCAAAATCATACATTAAAAGATTAACTTTAGAATCTCTAACTCTACTAGTACCTTCGTGTGTGTGATTTCAATATACAAAATCTCATAAGTCGTTTCGCAAATAGAAACTCGATTGAATTCATTTTTATCCAAAGCATAAAACAAAGTATTCATAACTTTAGCATTCAAAGAGAAAGTCTTCTTCTCCAAATCATCCCAATTGTTCATCGGAAGAAAAGACTTTTGAAATTTGTTTTCAACAATATTCCATAAATTGAAATCTAAAGAAAGCAAGAAAACTCTCATTCGAGTTTTCCAATATATGTAATACATCTCATTGAACATGGGAGGACGAATGATATAGTGACCCTCTTGAAAGCCGAAAAGAGTCATTTCTCTTGGGTGTTAAACCAAACGAGAAAAACATGGCTCTGATACCAACTGTTAGGATCAAGAATGACACTAAGGGGGGGGGGGGGGTGATTAGTGCAGTGGATAAATACGACATCGATTCAAAAATTTTTCTTTTGAAAAAAGCTTATATCAGAAATGTAAGTTTAACTTGAAAACATACGAAAGCATAGTGAAAATAGTAAGCAAGTAAGGTAGTTTGCAGTAAAGGAATGAAAAGTAAAACAAAATTACAAACCAAGTTTTATAATGGTTCGATCATCGTGACCTACATCCACTCCCGATTCCTCTTCCGTCAAGGCCACCGACATCCACTAACGGTCTTCCTTCAATAGGCAAAGACCAACCACCTATTGAATCTCAAATTTTGATGATGAAATCAATTGATGTGTTAGTCATCTAATCTAAATTTTGAGTAATATAGGACTAGCTCGATCAAGGAGAGGCAAATTGATCAAAGTAGGAGGAATCATACATTGGGCCGGAGTGAACATGTTAGAAGATTGGACGTCATGCCGGAGGATCGGTCATATGTCGGTAGAAGGCTCATGTCGTGAATTCGGGCATCGAGCCAAAAGATCGGACATTGCGCCAAGGAGATCGGAAGTTGCGGGAGTCAACATGCCGATTAGACAATATGCCAAAGGAGAGGACGATGCGCTGAAGGATCGGATGAGCGTTGGATGAACCAATGATATACCAGACAAAGGATTCATGCTTTGTAATTATTTATCTAAGATCGAAGTAGTTTACGGGGCTATCAAAAAGAGAATAAAGTTGTAAGAAGGTGGTTAGTCTTCGCTTATTGAAGAAATGCCGTTAGTAGATGCCAGTGGCCTCGACGGAAGAGGGATCAGGAGTGGATGACGGAAGAGGAATCATATGCTTTTAAGATAAACTCATATTTCCGATATCGGTTTTCATCGAATGTATGAAAGATTTTTAAAACTTATATTTTTATCCACTACACTAATTCACCCCCCCCCCCCACCCTCTTAGTGCCGACTCGATCCTAATAGTTGATATTAGAGCCATGTTTTTTCTCGTTTGGTTTAACAACTAAGAGAAATGACTCTTTTTGGATTTCAAGAGGGACTTTCTATCATTCAGCCTCCTATGTTCAATGGGACGGACTACACATATTGAAAAAATCGAATGAGAGTTTTCTTGCTTTTTATTAATTTAAATCTATAGAATATTCTCGAAAATAGATTTTAAAAGTCTTCTCTTCCAATAAACGATTGGAATGATTTGGAGAAGAAGACTTTCTCTTTGAATGCCAAAGCTATGAATGTTTTATTTTGTACTTTGGATAAAACTGAATTTAATCATATTTCTATTTGCAAAACTGCTTTCGATATTTGGCACACTCTTGAAACCACAAACGAAGGCACTAGTAGAGTAAAAGATTCTAAGATAAATATTTTGATGCATGATTTTGAATTATTTCGTATGAAACTAAGTGAAACTATTGGAGACATATATACCCATTTTATGGATGTCGTCAATAGTTTAAAAGTACTTGGTAAAAGGTTTTTGAATCTTGAACTTGTTAATAAAGTTTTACAATCTCTTTCTAAAAATTGAGATTTGAAAGTAATGACAATACAAGAATCAAAGGACTTGAACTATTTTCTGATTGAAGAACTTATCGGGTCTTTGATGACCTATAAAATAACTTATATTGAACATGAGAACTACCTTCCAAAGAACAAGAATGATTTGACACTTCGAACAATAGAATACCACTTGAGTGATGATTCAAGTGATGATGATGATGACCTTGAACTCCTCACAATAAAACTTAAAAAACTCTTAAAATAAGAATCAAAGAACAAAAATGAACCTAAAAAGAAGAAACTATAAAAAGAAGAAGAAAACACTCAAGGTGGCTTGGGACGAATCAAGTATTGGGCTGACAGCCTATATTTAGCCCAATGTGGGCTTTATCAGCCTACATCTCACCCCTTCTTAACCTAACCCTAATTAACATTAGGGGGGTGTGTGGTGGTTGCCAAAAACTGCATAAATAGGGCAGCAATGAGGGCAACAAGGTAGAGATCTTCACAGAAGCAAAGAGGAGAAGAAAAAGGCAGAAAAACAAGAGAAAGAAAGGGAAGAAGATAAGGACAACGCAGAGAAACTGTTCTCAATCATCTAGCAGTGTTCTCATCTCATGTTAGATCAAATCTACAGTAGACTCTTGTTGTAATTACTTGGGGAGGTTTTAGATATTATGGACAGTGACTTGATCATTGTATCCCAGTTATTCTCTTGTGATTGTTGCTAGGGTTTAGGGCAAGAAATTGAGATTTGTATATTCATTATTCTCATAGTGAATTATCTCTAGTTTTGCTCTGTGGTTTTAACCCTTCACATTGGAGGGGTTTTCCACGTATATCTTGGTGTTCTATTTGATTGTAATTTTATTTAATTTCACTGTATATCATGGCCTGCTAGCATTTGTTCATATACAAAAGTTATTCCACTTTATATCCCCATCAACTAGTATCAAAGCAAGGGTTTTGGTGATTTAATTTTTGTATTTGAACATGGAGACCAGTAATATTACTCGCATGATTAGTTTAAATGGAAACAATTGGATGATATGGAAACTAAGAATGGAAGATCTCTTGTATTGTAAAGATTTGTATGGACCTTTGCAGGGGGATAGTGCAAAACCCATAACTATGACAGATGATGAGTGAAAGAGGTTAGATGGAAAAATAATTAGGTTTATTTAACAGTGACTTGATGATAATGTCTTTCACCATGTTTCTATTGAAATTTTTGCATATTCTCTTTGGAAAAAGTTGGAAAGTCTCTATGAAAGAAAAATAGTTGGCAACAAAGTTTTTTTTATTAGAAAACTTGTGAACCTAAAATATAGAGAGGGTGCTTCTATTGTTGAGCATTTGAATGAAATACAGAGTATTACTAACCAATTATCCTCTATGAAAATGTCTCTTGATGATGAGTTGCAAGCATTGTTACTTCTTAGTTAATTACCAGAAAGTTGGGAGACACTGGTGGTTTCCCTTAGTAATTCTATGCCAGATGGTGTTGTCACTATGAGTCAAGTAATAAGTAGTTTGTTGAATGAGGAGTTGAGAAGAAAAATTTCAGCAACATCTCAGAATAATTCACAAGCACTTATCTCAGAGAACAGAGGAAGGTCAAAGTGCATGGGTAGAAGCAAGTCAAGATCAAGAAAAGATATTGTTTGCTATAACTGTGGTGAGAAAGGACATTACAAGAACCAATGTAAACAACCTAAGAAGTGCAAGAAAAAGAGAAAATAAGTGGAGTCTATAGAGTCAAAAGATAATATCACAGCTATAGTGTAGGGTGGTGATTATTTGATTTTGTCTCCTTCTAATGATATTTTTTCTTGTGTGTCAGGATCTTGAGTGGGTGATTGACACAGGTGCTTCTTATCATGCTACACCACGGAGGGAGTTTTTTGCTACATACAGGTCTGAAAATTTTGGTGTTGTCAAGATGGGCAACTATGACATAGCAGACATCATAGGTATGGGTGATATCCATTTAAAGACCAACCTTGGCTGCAAGTTGGTGCTTAAGGATATGAGGCATGTAGTTGACTTAAGGCTGAATTTAATTTCAGTTGGAAGGCTAGATGATAAAGACTATGATAGCATATTTCACAAAGGGCAATGGAACCTCAATAAGGGTTCTCTTATTATAGCTAGTGGAAAAAAATGTCATACTTTGTACAGGTTACAAGCTAAAGCTTATAGTGAGTAGTTAAATGCTATAGAAAAAGACTTCAGCATGGAGTTGTAGCATAGGCGACGGGACACATGAGCAAGAAGGGGCTACAAGCTCTTTCCAAGAGAGAGGTATTGCTAGACTTCAGAGGTATACATCTGAACCCTTGTATTGATTGTTTGGCTGGTAAACAACACAGAGTTTCATTTGCTAGTCCTGCTTTGTCTAGAAAAATGCATGCCATAGACCATATTTATACAAATGTATGTGGTCCTTTGAGGACAAAAACTCCTGGTGGATCTGTTGATGTTCTTGGTATAAGTGGTGCACTTTATTTTGTCACTTTTATAGATGATTTTTCGAGGAAAGTTTGGGCCTATGCTTTGAAGACCAAAGATCAGGTTATTAATGTCTTCAAAGAGTTTCATGCTAGGGTTGAAAGGAAGATAGAAAGGCAATTAAAATGCATAAGATCATATAATGGCGGTGAGTATACAAGATTATTTAATGATTATTGTAGGTCACATGGGATCCAACATGAGATGACAGTTCCTGGTACACCTCAGCATAATGCAATTGCAGAGAGGATGAACCACATCATCATGGAAAAGATCAGATGTATGCTTTCACAGGCCAAGCTACCCAAAATATTTTGGGATGAGGCTTTGAGGACTGCAGTTGATGTGATCAACTTATCACCATGTACAACCCTAGATGGTGATGTTGTAGAGCATGTATGGTTAGGGAAAGATGTTTCCTACAGGTATTTGAGAGTGTTTGGTTGTCATGCATTTGCACATATTCCAGACAATGAGAGGTCCAAGCTGGATGGTAAGACTAAAGAATATATTTTTCTTGGCTACTCATATGATCATTTTGGTTACAGGCTTTGGGATCCAGAAAAGTAGAAGGTGTTTAGAAGCAGAGACGTAGTCTTCTTTAAGGATCAAACTTTTGAAGATTTGAAGAAGGCACCAGCCAATACTTCTGCAAAAGGATTAGTAGATCGTGACCCAATTACTCCTCCAATATATCAGGGTGATGGGGGAGATGTGCAGGAAGATAATGTAGAGCTTGATGTTGATCTACCTGTAGGACATGTTGAGCAAGAAGAAGTTGGAGAGCAACTTCCCATAGAACTTCAGTTGAGCAGATCTTCTAGACAACGTCAACCTTCCAGAAGGTACTTTACAGATGAGTATGTGATGCTTACTGATGCAAGTGAACCAGAGAGTTACCAGGAAGTGAAATGCCTGAGTTGCCTCTTCTGACCATCTGAATGCATTTTTCTTTAGAAGTGACGTCAAGGGTATCTGCACAGTAGCTGGCAGTAGCAGCGACGGTGGCGACAGTCGGCAGCAACAAGCAACCCCACGCGGCTGTGGCGCGGCTGAAAACTAGGGCAGAGCAAGTGTGCTCTATTTCGGTTAGATGCAGAGCTAGGTGGAGCGGCGGCGGTTGGGAGGTGAGCGGCGGTCGTCGCACGGTGGCCCACAGCGGTGATGGGTCGGCTGGGCGATGACAGCGCTCGAGGGGAAGAGGAGTGCTGGAGGAGGCGCGGCTGGAAACAAGGGCAGTAGCAGTGAGTTGCCATATTTCGGTCGCCGTGAGGAGGGGGGCAACCGGCGGCTGCAGCTGCAACCCAAGGGGAGGGGCACGGCTAGGGTTGCAATTGGGAGGCATGCGGCAGTGATCGATCGGTCGGGAAGCAACGGCGGCGGTCGAGAAGGAGTTGCCCTGCAGCAGTGGTAGAGAAGATGAGCAGGGCTACGGTGGAGTGGGACGCTGGCAGCATCGTCTCCTGGCAGCGGTGGTGGCTCGGGTGGGAGGCGGCGGTGGACTCTAGCCGAAAGTGGGGCAGAGCCGGTTGCTGGCCGGAGAGCAGCGACGGGCGGTGGGTGGGCTAGCCAAAAGCAGGGGTGCGTGGTGCGTGGTGTGATTGCTGCTTCTTCTTCTCTCTTTCTTTCTTTCTTTGTTTCTTTCTTTCTTTCATTTCTTTTTTTTTTTTTTTTTGATAGCTTCGTTGTAGTGAGAACGGCAAGGATCGTCGCTCTGATACCAAATGATAAGACCCTAAAGTCTTATCGTAAAAAAGAAGAAGAGAAAGGGGATGATCACTTCGAGGGGATCGGCCTCCTTGATCGCTTCGAGGGGATCGGCCTTCCTTGATCGCTTCGAGGGGATCGGCCTCCTTGATCGCTTCGAGGGGATCGGCCTTCCTTGATCGCTTCGAGGGGATCGGCCTCCTAGGGTTTGTCAAAAAACAAAAATAGTATTTTTCATAGATAATTGAAAAGAAGTAGTTACATCCCTATTTATAGAGTTCCGACTTTAGCTAAACTAAACAGACTTAATAAATACGTAGAAAATAAAAGGAAAGCACAAAAAATAAAAGGATCCTAACAGGTGGCGGCGACCGCAGCCAGCAAGGGAGGGGGAGAAAGGGGCTTAGGAAATTTTTGGTCAAAAGATAGTTTTGCCCCTCAGAATTTTAGAAATTCCAGATTTTGTCCTTTATCCAAATTATGAAAATACTCCTCATAATTCAGTAAATTCTCTACATGTCCCAAATTTAAAAAAATATTAATTAATTAAAGTATTTAATTATTATTTTTATTATTATCTAGTAGTCCTACATGATGATGATGATTTATAAATGTGATGTATGATATGTGGACGGATGATCATGGACCGTGTGATGTGTGTACTTATGATTATTATTATTGGAGCCTGCGAGTCTCTATTTTATTTCTTGTTTATTGTTGGGTCTGCGTGCATATGATTAAGTTATAATCACATGAGGAGGCGTAGTAGGAGCGTGGAAGCGATAGCGGGACCCACGATACCGAGACGGACGATCGTGATGCATGGAGATGCGTCGAGATACTGATAGAACTGACGAGGATGAGATAGACGATCATAGGGCATGAAGATACACCACTGCACATATAGATCTTGATGTGAGTGATTAGACTCACTAGCTTGGGCCTGATCACATTAGGTTGTGGTCAATGATCATCTGGTGTTATTTCTAATGTGATGTGTGATTGTTTATACACCTACTTGATATGTATATATATATATATATATATATATATATATATATATATATATATATATATATATATATATATATATATATATATATATATATATATATATATATATATATATATATATATATATATATATATATATATATATATATATATTTACATGCGATGTAGATATATATATTAAATATGTATGTGTGTGACACGTTATATTAGGAGACCAAATCAACAAAATCTCCTCTCTCGATAATATTAAGTCAATTAACGTAAGGCAATTAGATTGACCCACGTTGCCTTCCATCGTTATAGGTAGGGACCGATTCTCGGTATAGGTTGAGTTGGTCGAGTCCCTTGAGGCTCACCTATATCATGATTCGCTATCTTATCTACGACATAGAGATGTCATCGGTGACCTAAGGACATGGTATGCTTGGTCAAGTCCCTCGAGGATATATCATCGAATCATATTCATCTTGTAACGATAGTGTTAACTTAACTGAACATCATGGTTGGTTGAGTTCCTTGAGACCATAGTGATTTGGAGGCCGAACAGGACGGGAATCATAAGGAGTTGTGATCGGCAAGAGTTGCCTACCTTTTGGGCTTAGTGTGATTTGTCGAGTCCCTCGAGGTTACACTAAGATGCTGATTGGATCCCGATCCCAACTAAAAGTCTATCGGAGACTTCCGTTTCATGTGTTGAGGGTGTCGCGTGACTCACCAGTAAAATAGTGGGAGCATATTAAGATAAAAGTTCATATCTTGATTGTTTATTTTTTCAAAATCTGCATGTTATTTATTTTCGCTAAATCTTTATTTTCAGAAAATATCATTATTAAATCTCTTACGTGGCATACTTGATGTCAACCACCTCACTAGTCCAAATTATATGGATTGGCTCCGCAACTTAAGAATTATTCTCACGACGGAGAAAATCGTGTACGTCCTTGATACAGTGATGCCTATGCCCGGGGAAGGGGCAAGCGAGGATGAGATCGCTCGCTACGTGAAGTACATTGATGACTCCACTCTTGCTAAGTGTTACATGTTGGGCTCCATGACTCTTAAGTTACAGAGACAATATGAATAGATGGATGCCAGATCCATTCTTCTACATGTCTGTAAACTATTTGAGGAACAGAGTGTTAGGATCAAGAGCACTAAGAGGGGGAGGGGGGGTGAATTAGTGCAGCGGAAATCTTTCACTATTAAAATTTAAAGCTGCGTTCGTTTGATAAAAACGATTTCGATGTAAAAGCCGATTCTAAGATTACTTTAACTTAAGATTAAGCGAGATGATGTTAAAGTAAATCTATGAAGGCAGTTTGCAGTTTATGATAAAAATCAGAATGCAAGCGCAAATTGAAATGCGACGTTCGTACGATAAAATCGGTTTACGTCTAAATGCCAATTTTGAGGATACTGAACTTTGAGATACGTTTTATAAATGCGCAGAAGGCAGTTTGCAGTTATGATTGAAATCAAAACGTAAACGTAAACTAAAGTGTAATGATCGTACGAAAAAGCCGATTTACGTCTAAACGCGGATTCGGAAAGCTCTTAACTTAGAAACTCGTTCGTAAAAGCGCAGAAGGCAGTAGCTATTTAGGAGGTTTGTAGTAAAGATAAAATGCTCAAAGTAAATGCAAATCGAGATTTAGAGTGGTTCGGTCAATCTTGACCTACTCCACTTTTGGCTTCCTCCACCGACGAGGTCACCGACGTCAACTAGAGGCCTTCCTTCAATAGGCGAAGGCCAACCACCCTTTTACAGTTTCACTCCTTTTGACGGGCTTAGGAGACAACCCTTACAGAAATTTTCTCTCCTCTCTTTACAACTCAAAACTTTGAAGAACAGAGGGAGGAGAACTTTTGGCCTTTACAATAATTTTGAGCTCTAAGAATCATAGAAAAAGATCAAGATTTCGAGTGTTAGTTATTCTCTTTCAGTGCTGAATGGGTGGGGTATTTATAGGTCCCAACCCAGTTCAAATTTGGAGCTCAAAACTGTAAATTACTAGAATTCCGAGATCAGGCGGTTGCACCTCCTGATTGGGGCGGTTGCACCGCCTGGCAGAGCTCGAAGACTGAGCCTCTGGGCGGTGCCACCTCTGTCAGGGGCGGTTGCACCTCTCTGCCAGAGCTCGAAGACTGAGCTCAGGCAGTTGCACCTCCTGACTAGGGCGGTTGCACCGCTTGCCAGAGCTCGAAGACTGAGCTCAGGCGGTGCTACCTCCTGTCAGGAGAGGTTGCACAGGCCAGTCTCGCTTGGAGACTGAGCCCAGGCGGTGCTACCTCCTGGCTGGGGCGGTTGCACCGCCCAGTCTCCCTGGGAGACTTAGCTCAGGCGGTGCTACCTCCTGGCTTGGGCGGTTGCACCTCGCACAACAATCAGGGTCCGAATGGGTAGATCCATTCGGCCCAATTTGGGTTTTTCAGGGGCCAATTGCCCCAAGATTAAGCTAATGGGATCACCTCCAATTTCCAACTTAATCATTGTGCTAACTACGATAAATCCTAAGACAATTTATGCAGCTTGCTCCGGTGCGTCAATCGCTTCTTCCGGCGAGTTTCCGACGAACTTCCGTTGATCATCCGATGAACCCTCAGTGATGCTTCTGCGGACTTCCGGCAAACTCCTGGACTTGCGACGATCCACTTGGCGAGTTCCGACGAGCTTCTTTTGGCAAGCTTATGGACTTCTCGGATTTGTTCCCGCAGAACCTCCGACGATTGTCCGAACTTCCGTCGAACTCTCGAACTCCCAACGTGATCATTGTCTTGACTCCAGCGCAACTCCTGCTGCATGTCTAACTTTCATCGTAGTTAATCTTGCACACTTATCTCAACACATAGATTAGACAACAAATGATAATTGACTTCATCATCAAAATTCGAGATTCAACAATCTCCCCCTTTTTTATGATGACAATCAATTGATAATGGAGTTAACCTTAACTCCCCCTATCTATATGCCATACTTGAGATAAGTCATTCTTGAATTCAAAACCTTAAGAATTCAAGAGACATATTGATAAGTTAAAATCATTTGAACTTATCAATATTCCCATCATGATTCCTATCATAATGTATCTCTCTGAAGATGATGTCAAGGCTTGACATTCATTTTCAAATTTTACCTTACAGGTTTGAATGATGGTAATAGTAACAATTCATCATATTGTAAGATATCAGCATGTAAAACTGTGAAGTATGATTTTGATATCATTACATGATGTACACATTTCAAGTACACATTTCAAATATTTTAGCAAGTATTGCAATTCATCACACGGTAAGATATCAACTCGTAAAATTATGATGCAAGTTTTTGTTTGATATCTTGACATGATACAAGACATAATGCAAATCATAGCATTTATTCATATATCTCTTGGTGATGCAAGCATGGCATAATTATAGCATCAGTGTTTATAGCATCAATTCATATATTTCTCCCCTTTTGTCATCAACAAAAAGCATGGTAGTTGTGATATCAAGAGAACAATACAAGTAAATTTTGAGTATACGTTCAATGATTGTTTCATGCCTTTACTTGATTCATGTTATTTCCAATAGTAACTGATAGGAAATTAATTGTTCAAGCACATAAAGGAAAACATGATATGTTGATTGCTTTGATTCATGCTATTTTTGAGTTTGCTTTGAGTCAAGATATGTGAAACAACTTTTTGTAAATAGAAATACTATCATCCATATTTCAAGATGGAATCATTTTATCAAATCCATTTCAGAAAAATATTTTTCATAAGAGTGTACGAGAAAATCCGATTTTTAGCATTCCAATTGTTAAGCGAATCCGAAAATGAAATTAACTCTTTCATGCATTCGGATAAAACTATGCTACAGATTTTCAAATACAATCAAAAGACAAAACATTTTTGTATTCAACACATAATTTCCAACATGTTATTTGGGCATGTAATGACAATCAAGTGATATGATCATTCAATAAAGTCCGAAAGATAATTTTAATTAGTTTATGTATTCGGACACATCAACATTCCTAATTCTCTTCTTATGAAATCAAATTGTTCTTCACTTAGAGGTTTTGTAAAAATATCGGCTAGTTGATGTTTAGTGTCAATGACAATGACTTATCAACTGCATTGGTATATCACTTTTTCAAACTATATTTATCATGGAAATCAAAGCATAAGGTTTTCAAAGCTTTTAGTTTCAATATAAAATCCGAGATAACCATTTAGTTTATATTTACCACAAGGCACAAGGCATATATTTACCACGATAGATGTTTACGACTCTACATATGCTCAAAATATATCAGGTAACCATATCAAGGATCAAGGCAAAGCATATTATGGTGAGTAACATAAGGAGTTTACAATAACAACAGATGATTTTGTTTATACAAGCTCATTCATGAGGTGAAAAATTAAAGTGCCTAAACAAGGAGTCAAATTGACGATGAATTTGTTGCTGCTCAGATAGGATTTGATCTTGTCGTTGTTCAAGCCGTTCTTGTCTTTGTTCGAATCAGTCCATCCGAATCCCAATATCCTCGACAGATGATGTATGAGTTTGCTCAAATGGATGTGTTTCCTCAAGGGGACAGATCGGAGGAGATTGGGTACTCCTAAAGACTGGTGTTTCCGGTTCTGGTTCAGGTTGAGGGGGATCAGTTCTTCTTGGCATTCTAACCCAGTTACCATTTCTATAAAAACATCTTAATCGGTGAAGTAGATTTTTATTTATTATGCTAAATCTATCTACTTTTATTACTTCTTCTTCCGGTGGTATTAGAATATCGTAGGCTTTCATTATTCTAGTGATTATACCACCATATGGGAGCATCATGTCTTTCTTAGATAGTTCTAACATGTTTTGTTGGATAAGATAACCAAGACAGATGTCATATCCTTTCATGATCAAATACATAGTTCCTAATTCTAATTGGCTTACTTCATCATGATGGTATTGTTTAGGGAGAATGATGCTAGTTAGGATATGATGAAGTACCTTAGTGTTTAGAGGTAGTAGATGTTTACAACTTTTAGGAACAAATGCTAAGTTGGGATTGGCAAAAATTATTCCTAATGCTTCAACATATGTAGTTCCAATAGTTTCATCATCCCATGATCCTCTAAAGTAAAGTCCTCTACTTTTCATGGGAATGCCTATCATGTCGCAAATGAATCTATCCGTAATTGAGATGTGTTGTCCTAAAAGATAGGTGAACATTCTTTCTTCTTCATCTATTTGTATGTTATTGTAAAATAATCTAACAAGTCTTGGATAGATGGGTTCGTTAATTTACAAAATTGGAAGTAGATCTAAGTTTGCAAACCATTGGATTGTCTCTAAGTCTCTTAGTTCATTTAAATCTACGTATTTTCCCTTATTGACACTCCTAAGTTCGAAAGAGGAAAATTTTTCAGCATGGTATTTTGAATCGAAAAGGGTGAGATCAAAATCTTCTACTAATCTCCTCTTTCCTTTGTCCCTTGAGGATCTTCTAGATCCCATAACTACTGTTGTTTAGAAGAATAGTGATGAGCAAGAGTAAATGAATCAAACAAAAACAAAAAAAAAAGGGCTTCTTAGAGAGTACCTTAGTGAGATCTTCAAGAGAGGGAAGGATTGTTGATGTTTTGCTTCGAAATGAGGGGTATTTGGGATGCTAAGAGGGGAGAAATGGGGATGGAGGAGGCTTGGAAGAGTAGAGGAGGGAAGGGAGTGAGTTGGGGTCGGTTTCACCGCCGGCCCTAGCTTGGGTTAAAAAGGGTAGAGTTGCGGGCGGTTGCACCTCTGGCTGGGGCGGTGCAACCGCTTGCAACACGTGACAGCCGGAGGTGCTACCTCCAGCTAGGGCGGTGCCACCGCCTGCAGGTAGTGAGCACTTGTTCTGATTAGTGTGATCTGATCTGAGAGTTTTTTATCTTGAGAAGAATTTTCATTCAGAGCAATCAACTTTACTTACGTAATTACGTAAGAGTTTTCATTTTAAGGCAAGGACTTTTGCACGATCAAGATAGATATTTTAATGTGCATACTCTCAATGTCGTATACATGTTTGTGATAGTTTGTTTAAGTTGGTAAGCCTTGCAGGTTCATGGCAGACTTAGTCACTTCATGATACAGAGTTGGATTCGAAGGTTATGAACGGATGAAATTGATGGGTTCGAAAATCCAGAGGATATGTGAATTTGGGAATCATATGTTTCTAAGTCAAATAAGGTTGTATCTAAATCGCATTTGTGATTTTAAATTTATAATCTCCACTTGTTATTTAGGCTAGAGAGCATTGCGAGTTCCTTTTTGGATCTTGGGTCATGAATATCGAGAATCAAGGAGCAGAATATTATTTCTTGCTCCAGCCTAAAATTTTTATGTTTTTAATGTTTTTACAGGAAGGGATGATTTTTAGGTACCTATTTGCTTTTGGGTGCCTCATAAATAGATCTACATTGTCTATCATATTGCATAGAATTTATCATGGTTCCTTTAGGAACCCAAATCAATTTGTTTGGACTAATTTTCTTGAATGGACAATAATACGTCTTGTGTCCAAATTTACAACAAAAGTTGCATTTGCTTTGGTGTCGAACATGTAAGATGGGGCCTTTTATGAAGGTGGTTGGATTTTGGTGAGGACTTCTCACAAATCCAATTCCACTTCTTTTGGGAACGTGACCCTTGTTTGCAAGGATCATGTTTAATGACTTGCTACCAACCTCAAATTTCTTCAAGGTGTCCTTAAGTAGCAAGTTTTCCTTTTGGAGAGTTTCTAGATCATGACATTTTATGCATGAGCTTAAACTATCATGATATTCAGCTTTTAACTTATCGAAATTACAAATAAGACTATCATGCTCCTTTTTTAGCAATTTGTATTTTCTACTAATTGTCTTACATTCATCGAATAATTCATGGAAAGCATTTAATAATTCATGATAAGGTAAATATGCATCAATTAAATCCGTTACCTCTTCTCCGATGGCCATTAGGGCGTAATGAGCAACTTACTCGGTGTTGGACTCCTCTTCTTCGGATGCGCTTGAATCATCCCATGTTGCTTTGAGCGCCTTCTTCTTTGGTGTTCTCTTTTTGATTTGGGGACAATTACTCTTGTAGTGTCCCGGCTTTTTGCACTCATAGCAAATGACTTGATCCTTTTTGGGTTCAAGTTTATTTTTTGTGTCATTTTTAAACTTGTTTCTTTTAATAAATTTTTTAAATTTTCTTGTTAGAAGTGCTAAGTCATCGTCACAGTCCTCATCACTTGAGTTTTCTCTCAAGTGGTCTTCTGAAGTTCTAAGTGCCATATCCTTCCTGTTCTTTGGAAGGATGTCTTCTTGCTCTTCATGAGCTTTGCAAGTCATCTCGTATGTCATTAATGACCTAATTAGTTCTTCAAGAGGGAAGTTGTTTAGATCTTTCGCCTCTTGAATAGCAGTGACTTTAGGATCCCAACTTTTAGGAAGGGATCTTAGAATCTTATTTACGAGCTCAAAATCCGAAAAACTTTTTCCGAGTCCTTTTAAACCGTTGACGACATCCGTGAAATGGGTAAACATGTCGCCAATAGTCTCACTCGGTTTCATCCGGAAAAGTTCAAAAGAGTGTAGCAAAAGATTGATTTTTGACTCTTTCACTCTACTTGTGCCTTCATGAGTCACTTCGAGTGTGTGCCAAATATCAAATGCGGTTTCACAAATCGAAACACGATTAAAATCGTTTTTATCAAGTGCACAAAATAAGGCATTCATAGCCTTTGCATTAAGAGCGAAAGCCTTCTTCTCCAAATCATTCCAATCGATCATTGGAAGAGAAGATTTCGAAAAACCGTTTTCAACAAGATTCCAAAGTTCAAAATCTATAGAAATAAGAAAGATCCTCATTCGGGTCTTCCAATAGGTGTAGTCCGTCCCATTGAACATGGGTGGACGTGTAATAGAATGGCCCTCTTGGTTTCCGGCGTAAGCCATCTCTCTTGGGTTTTAATCCGTTTGAGAGTTAACCCCGCTCTGATACCAATTGTTAGGATCAAGAGCACTAAGAGGGGGGGGGGGGTGAATTAGTGCAGCGAAAATCTTTCACTATTAAAATCGAAAGCTGCGTTCGTTTGATAAAAACAATTTCGATGTAAAAGCCGATTCTAAGATTACTTTAACTTAAGATTAAGCGAGATGACGTTAAAGTAAATCTACGAAGACAGTTTACAGTTTATGATAAAAATCAGAATGCAAGCGCAAACTGAAATGCGACGTTCGTACGATAAAACTGGTTTACGTCTAAATGCTAATTTTGAGGATACTGAACTTTGAGATACGTTTTATAAATGCGCAGAAGGCAGTTTGCAGTTATGATTGAAATCAAAACGTAAATGTAAACTGAAGTGTAATGATCGTACGAAAAAGCCGATTTACGTCTAAACGCAGATTCGGAAAGTTCTGAACTTAGAAACTCGTTCGTAAAAGCGTAGAAGGTAGTAGCTATTTAGGAGGTTTGCAGTAAAGATAAAATGCTCAAAGTAAATGCAAACTGAGATTTAGAGTGGTTCGGTCAATCTTGACCTAATCCACTTTTGACTTCCTCCACCGACGAGGTCACCGACGTCAACTAGAGGCCTTCCTTCAATAGGCGAAGGCCAACCACCCTTTTACAGTTTCACTCCTTTTGACGGGCTTAGGAGACAACCCTTACAGAAATTTTCTCTCCTCTCTTTACAACTCAAAACTTTGAAGAACAGAGGGAGGAGAACTTTTGGCCTTTACAACAATTTTGAGCTCTAAGAATCACAGAAAAAGATCAAGATTTCGAGTGTTAGTTATTCTCTTTCAGTGCTGAATGGGTGGGGTATTTATAGGCCCCAACCCAGTTCAAATTTGGAGCTCAAAACTGTCAATTTCCAGAATTCCGGGATCAAGCGGTTGCACCTCCTGATTGGGGCGGTTGCACCGCCTGGCAGAGCTCGAAGACTGAGCCTCTAGGCGGTGCCACCTCTGTCAGGGGCGATTGCACCTCTCTGCCAGAGCTCGAAGACCGAGCTCAGGCGGTTGCACCTCCTGATTGGGGCGGTTGCACCGCCTGCCAGAGCTCGAAGACTGAGCTCAGGCGGTGCTACCTCCTGTCAGGAGAGGTTGCATCGCCCAGTCTCGCTCGGAGACTGAGCCCAGGCGGTGCTACCTCCTGGCTGGGGCGGTTGCACCACCCTGTCTCCCTGGGAGACTTAGCCCAGGCGGTGCTACCTCCTGGCTTGGGCGGTTGCACCTCCCACAGCAATCAGGGTCCGAATGGGTAGATCCATTCGGCCCAATTTGGGTTTTTCAGGGGCCCAATTGCCCCAAGATTAAGCTAATGGGATCACCTCTCATTTCCAACTTAATCATTGTGCTAACTACGATAAATCCTTAGACAATTTCTGCAGCTTGCTCCGGTGCGTCAATCGCTTCTTCCGGCGAGTTTCCGGCGAACTTCCGTCGATCATCTGATGAACCCTCGGTGATGCTTCTGCGGACTTCCGGCGAACTCCTGGATTTGCGACGATCCACTTGGTGAGTTTCGACGAGCTTCTTTTGGCAAGCTTATGGACTTCTTGGATTTGTTCCCGCAGAACCTCCGACGACTGTCCGAACTTCCGTCGAACTCTCGAACTCCCAACGTGATCATTGTCTTGACTCCGGCGCAACTCCTGCTGCATGTCTAACTTTCATCGTAGTTAATCCTGCACACTTATCTCAACACATAGATTAGACAACAAATGACAATGGACTTCATCATCAAAATCCGAGATTCAACACAGGGAAGGACTCAGCGATATGAGATATCTAAGAGCCTCTTTCGCACTAGGATAATTGAGGGGATAACGGTTCAGAACCATGTCCTAAAGATGATTGATTGGATAGAGAAACTCATAGGTCTAGGAATGGTCCTAGAGGATAACCTGTGTGTGGATCTTGTGCTTCAGTACCTACCATATTCCTTTTCACAGTTCATAATAATTTTAATATGAACAAGCTTGAGGTGACTCTCTCTGAGCTCCTCAATATATTGAGGGAGGTAGAGAGCACTATCAAGAAAGAGAAGTCAGTTCTCTATACTAGTCAGACCAAAAGGAAAAGAAAAGCAAAAAAGTCCCTTAAGAAGGGCAAGGGCAAGGGCAGACCGAGTAAAGCAAAGGTTGTTAAGAAAGACCCGGCAAAGGACAAAGGCTAGTGCTTCCACTGTGACAAAGATGGGCACTGGAAGAGGAACTGCAAAAAGTACTTTACAGAGAGGGAAAAACATAAACTTGGAGAAGCTTCAAGTACATTCATGATCAGTGTCCAATTGTCAGATTTTTATGATAATGCATTGGTATTGGATACTGGTATTGCTTATCACATTTGCAATTTGTTGTAGATTTTGGCAAAGCCTTGGAGATTCATGAGAGGAACATTGCATCATGAGAGGAGAGTACATTTATGCTAGATACTGCTCCACATATCATGAATGTAAGTGTGTCCAAGAGGAGACGAGATAAGGTGAACAGTGCATACCTATGACATTATAGGCTAGGTCACATCCATGAACGAAGGATTCAAAAGTTGCTAAAGGATGAATATCTAGATCTATTTGACTATGAGTCATATACATCTTGTGAGCTTTGTCTTCATGAAAAACTGACCAACTCTCCATTTAGCGGAACTGGAGAGAGAGCCACTGAGCTGTTGGAACTCATACATAGTGATGTATGTGGACCCATGTCAACTCATGTCATTGGTGGTTACTCCCACTTCATTTCCTTTACTGATGATTTCTCAAGATATAAATATGTGTACTTAATGAAGTACAAGTCTGAGGCTTTTGAGAAATTTAGAGAGTGTAAGAATGAAGTGGAGAACCAGATTGGAAAGAGTATCAAGACTCTTCAATCAGATCGAGAAGGTGAGTACTTGAGTATAGAGTTTACCTAGTTCCTCAAGGACCATGGGATTCTATTCCAATGGACACCTCTTTATACACCTCAACTCAATGGTGAATCTGAAAGGAGGAATTGTATACTATTAGACATGGTGCAGTTTATGATGAGTTTCACTGACCTACCATCTCATTCTGGGGATACGCCCTAGAGACTGCAACTTACCTTTTGAACAGAGTTCCAACTAAGTTGGTCGTATCTGTTGAATCTCATCTTTTGATGATGAAACCAATTGATAGTGTTTATCTAATATGCATTTGAGTGATGCAGGACTAGCTTCGATCAAAAGAGGCAAATCGATTAAAGCTAGAGGAATCAGATGTTGGGCCAGAGAACACATGTCAGAAGATTGGACGTCGAGCCAGATAATCGGTCGACATGTCGGCAAAAGGCTTCGGTCCGTGAATTTGGGCATCGGGCCAAGAAGATCAGACATTGCGCCAAGGAGATTAGATGTTGCGAGAAGACAACATGCTGATTGGGCAATACGCCGAAGGAGAGGATGATGCGCCGAAGGATCGGACGAAGCGCCGGAAGAACCAATGACATGTTGGACAACAAAGGATTCACTTGTAATCGATTATGTCTAGATCGAGTTAGTTTAGAGTCTAATTGAGTCAGTTTAGAATATAATTAGACCAACTCAATTAGGGGCCAATTGGGCCCAAGTTTGGGCTGTGTTGGGCCAAGTGAAAAGGCCCAAACAGTGACCTAATAAGTGGCACTATTGTGGCATAGTCTCCGAGACTGTGTCGGGCGGTGGTACCGCTAGTCTGGGCATTGGTATCGCCCATACACAGTCTCCAAGAGACTATCAAGTAGTAATATCGCTTGTCTAGATGGTGGTACCGTCCGGTGGCAGGGTGTCAGGTGGTGATACCGCCCAGTGTCAGTGCCGCGGGCGGTGGTACCACCAGGACTCGGGAAACCTGAGATGAGATTTTTTAGGCTCCAAGTTTGAATCAACTTGAGGCCTATAAATAACCCTCTCATCCCTGGTTAATATACACAAGAATAGAGAGTGAAAAAGAAAAAAAACGCTATTGTAATCTTGTGTGAACTCCTCTCAAACTCTAAGTGCTAGTGAAGTTTAAGAGAGGAGGTTGTGGGACTTGTAAAGGTTCTCTCCTGAACCTATCAAAAGGAGAATTGAGTTGTAAGGGTGATTGATCTACGCCCATTGAAGGAAGATGAATGCTGGTGGCCTTGACGAAAGAGGAATCGGTGGAGTGGATGTAGGTCACAACAACCGAACCATATAAAAATCTGGTCTGCATTTCTTTTGAGCAATTTACTTTAACTGCAAACTGCCTTCTCATTACTTTTGCTGCACACCCTTCCTAACGTATTCCAAGTTAATATCGTTCCAATCGGTTTTATCATATGAAGAATTTTTAAATCGATGATTTTACCGTTGCACTAATTCACCCACCCCCGTCCCCCCCCCCCCCCTCTTAGTGCCAACTTGTTCCTAACAGTTGGTATCAGAGTCACATTTTTCTCATTTAGTTTAACACCCAAAGAGTAATGGCTCTTTTCGGCTTTCAAGAGAGTTACTCTCTAATTCATTCTCCCATGTTCAATGGGACGGACTACACATATTGGAAAACTCGAATGAGAGTTTTTTTGCTTTCGTTGAATCTCGATTTATGGAATATAGTTGAATTTGGTTTTCAAAAGTCTTCTCTTCCAATGAACGATTGGAATGAGTTGGAGAAGAAAACTTTCTCTTTAAATGCAAAGGCTATAAATGCATTATTTTGCACCTTAGACAAAAATGAATTCAATCGGATTTCTACTTGCGAAACAGATTTTAACATTTGGCATACACTTGAAATCACACACGAAGGCACAAGTAGGGTTAAAGATTCTAAAGTTAATATTTTGATGCATGATTTTGAGTTATTTTGAATGGAACCAAGCGAGACTATTGGAGACATGCACACCCATTTTACGGATGTCATCAATAGTCTAAAAGCTCTTGGTAAAAATTTTTCGAACCTTGAACTTGTGAACAAAATTTTACGATCTCTTCTAAAAATTGGGATCCTAAAGTAACGACAATTCAAGAGGCCAAGGATTTGAATACTTTTCAACTTGAAGAATTTATCGGGTCATTACTGACCTATGAGATGACTTGCAATGCTCATGAAGAGCTTAAGAACAACCTTCCAAAGAATAAGAAAGATTTGACAGTTAGAACAAATGAAGACCACTTGAGCGAAAGCTCAAGTGATGATGAACTCGAACTTCTCACTATAAAATTTAAAATATTCATTAAATAAGAATTAAAAAATAAAAATGAACTTAAAAACAAGTTGTTAAAGAAGAAGAAAGCACTAAAGGCAGCTTGGAACGAATCGAGTTCATTCGAAGATGAAGAACAAATCAACAAAGGCGAGGTGGCAAACTACGCCTTAACGACTTTCGATGACAAGATAACCAAAACTCCTTTAATTTATTTTGAAATTACATGATGGATTTCGTGAGTTATTTTTAAATTAGTTTTAAAAAATATTAAAAAAATTATAAAAAAAATTTATATCATGCTTCTTTTTTTAGCTATTTTAAAAAAATGATCATGATAATTGCATGTTTTACAATAACATGATGCTTGTACACGTAGTAAGGTTAATCTTATGTATGTGTTTAAGAAGCAATAATGTGTATCATGTTGATTTTTGTATTGCTTTAAGATTTTGATTGAAGTTGCCTTATGTTCAATGAAACCATGCTTCATGTTTTAATGAAAATGCTAAGAGGTTTGATATCATGCTTAATGAGTCTATCTTTCGAAATTATGCATAATAAATTTTATGATTTATGGATTATCGATATTTACTATAATTAAAATTCTTTTTCGATTTTAAACATTGATGCATGTTTTTATTTGGCATAAATGAAAAAGGCATGCTTCTATGAAATAAATCACATGAATTGAAACAACTAAAAAGAGGAAAGCATTTTTTCTTGAAATTTTTTTTTCTCTATCTTATTGATTTTTCGATAAAAGATTAATAAATCCATGTATATTATGCTTTTGTGAATCTCTTGGACAATAAAAATGAATTTGAATGAGTTTTATTGAAATCATAATTTCTCGAGATTTACATCATGAAATCTTTTATGAATCAAATTCTCTCACTTGATCTCCTAAGATTTTTTTTTTATTTAATAAAAAGGAGATTTGTCAAGATGAATCATTTAGGAATTGATCTTTCTTGATCTTTCATCTTTCATGTCATGATTTTCATATAATTACCTTTGTATTTATGTGATGCTTAGAGCATAGATGGAAGAAAGAAATAAATTATACCATTAAAAATTATTCTTTCTTGTTTATAATAAAAAAGGAGAGAAAGAAAATTGCTAGCATCTCAAGAGATTGATAAATCAACTTATGTCATTTTGAATCTCTTGAAAATGATTTTGATGATTTGAATTTGAATGAGTTTTATTCAAAGCATGATCTTGATTTCTTGGAATTACTTGAGTTTTTTTTAATCAAGATCTCTTCTTTGTACTCCTACAATTTTTTTTTGGTATTTTATTTAAAGAGGAGATTTGCTATATGAATCATGTCTTTTGGTATTCACATGATCATATCTTTCATGCCATGATTTATTTATGATACTCCCTTGTATTCATTTAGTGTATATCTCATCACCCAATTAATTTTTCTTGATATTCTTCATGTGATGAAATGAATGTGATGAAATAAAATTATGCATGAAATACACATGAGAAGTTATGATCATGCATGACAGGATGTAGTGTAATTTGATATTTTGATACAATCATGAAGTGATAAATGCTTAAAAATATTGAGTTAATGTTCGGTATCATGAATACTTTAGTATCATGTATAATATGCCCATAGTAATGATTGATTTATTTGTATCATGCATGAAGTAAGGATGCAAATATAAGGTTTTGAAATTGTGCATGCTTTAATTTGAAATTATAATGATGCACAAAAACGATTGATGATTTACCTTTGTCATAATTTCAAAATTAATATAAAGGGAAATGAATTACACCATTATTTTATTATTCCCCTCTTTTTGCCAACGATAAAAGGGGAGAAAGAATTGCTAGTGTGCACATCTCAAAAAAGAAAGATTTACTAGCTTGCACAATTCAAGAAGATGAAAAAAAAACATGCTAGTTTGCTATCTCAAAAGAGAAGCAAAGATTGCTAACTTGTATATTTCAAGAAGCAAAAGTTGCTTTCTTGAACATCTTAAATATTGCTAGCTTATATTTTCTAAAATGATGTAAAATTTTGCTAGCTTGCATGATGTAAAACTTGCATGATGTAGAATTGCTAGCTTGAACATTGCAAAGGAAGAAAAAACAATTGCACTTCTTAAAAGAGAAGAAAAAAACTTGCTATCTTGAACATCACATTTTAAAAGATGCAAAATTTGCTAACTTTCATATCAAAAACTTGCTAGCTTGCATAATGATATATGCAATGATGAAATTATGCAATGATGTTTCAAAAAACTTGATATTATGCAATGATATGAAATTTTATATCAAAAGCTTGTATAGTTGCACTTCTCCCTTTTTGTTGATGACAAAGGGAGAGAAGTATAATTATGTTATGCATGATTTTATGATCACATGATTGCTATGACTTGAATTTAATTTGAATTCAAGGTTCTATCAATATGGCATATTGATAGGGGGAGTTAAGGTTAACTCCGTCATCAATTGGTTGTTATTATCAAAAAGGGAGAGATTATTGAATCTCGGATTTTGATGATGAAACCAATTGATAGTGTTTATCTAATATGTGTTTGAGTGATGCAGGATTAGCTTTAATCAAAAGAGGTAAATCGATTAAAGTAGGAGGAATCAGATGTTGGGCCAAAGCAAACATGTCAGAAGATTGGACGTCGAGCTGGAGGATCGGTCAACATGTCGACAAAAGGCTTCAGCCCATGAATTTGGGCATCAGGCCAAGAAGATCGGACATTGCACCAAGGAGATCAGATGTTGTGAGAAGACAATATGCTAATTGGGTAATACGCTGAAGGAGAGGATGATGCACCGAAGGATCGGATGAAGCGCCGGAAGAACCAATGACATGCCGGACAACAAAGGATTCACTTGTAATTGATTATGTCTAGATCGAGTTAGTTTATAGTCTAATTAACTTAGTTTCGAATGTAATTAGACTAACTCAATTAGGGGCCAACTAGGCCCAAATTTGGGTTATGTTGGGCCAAGTGAAAAGGCCCAAACAATGACCAACATGTGGCATAGCCTCCAAGACTGTGTCAGGCGATGGTACCCCCGAGTGTCAGTTCGTTAGGCAGTGGTACCGCCAGGACCTGGGAAACCCGGGATGAGACATTTTTAGGCTCTAAGTTTGAATCAACTTGAGGCATATAAATAACCCTCTCATCCCTGGTTAATCTTGTATGAAAAAGAAAGAAAACCCTGTTATAATCTTGTGTGAACTCCTCTCAAACTCTAAGTGCTAGTGAAGTTTAAGAGAGGAGGTTGTGGGGGTTGTAAAGGTTCTCTCCTGAACTTGTCAAAAGGAGAATTGAGTTATAAGAGTGGTTGATCTTCGTCCATTGAAGGAAGATCGATGGTGGATGTCGGTGGCCTCGACGGAAGACGAATCGGTGGAGTAGATGTAGGTCACGACGACCGAACCACTATAAAAATCTAGTCTGCATTTCTTTTGAGCAATTTACTTTAACTGCAAACTACCTTCTCATTACTTTTGCTGCACACCCTTCTGAATGTATTCCAAGTTAATATCTTTCCTATCAGTTTTATCGTATGAAGAATTTTTAAATCGATGATTTTACCGTTGTACTAATTTACCCCCCCTAGTGCCGACTCATTCCTAATAGTGTCTACACCATATGAGATATAGAAAGGGAAGAAACCCGATCTTGAGGTTGTTAAGATTTGGGGCTGCCCTACTCACGTTAAAAGATACAACCCCGATAAGTTGGAATCGAGGATGGAGTGGTGCAAGTTCGTGGGATACCCCAAGGAAACTTGTGGGTATTATTTCCATTATCCCGAGGACCAAAAGGTCTTTGTAGCCAAGAGAGCGGTGTTCCTTGAGAAGGAACATAATATTGGCGGAGACAGTGGAAGTATGATAGAGTTGAGCGAGGTTAGAGAACTTAGTTCAAGCACCACTCCACAACCCAAGTCTGTTCAGGTACCTAGCACCCAAGTTCCAACTTTATGTAGGTCCGACAAAGTATCACATCCTCCTGAGAGATATATGGGACATATTAGCAGAGAGGATGTTGAGGATATTGATCCTCAGACCTACGAGGAGGCTATTATGAGTATAGACTCCGAGAAGTGGCAAGAAGCCATAAATTCTGAGATGGATTTCATGTACTCCAACAAGGTTTGGAACCTAATTGATGCACCCGAGGGTATTGTACTCATCGGTTGCAAGTGGATCTTTAAGAAGAAGATCGGAGTAGATGGAAAGATAGAGACCTATAAAGAAAGGCTAGTGTTGATTATGATGAAACCTTCTCACCCATAGTCATCCTTAAATCCATTCGAATTTTATTTGCTATTGCAGCACACTATGATTATAAGATATGGCAGATGGACGTGAAAATTGTATTCCTCAATGGCAACCTCGAGGAGGAGGTGCATATGATATAGCCCGAGGGATTCATATCCAGGGACTGCCTAGATAAGGTGTGTAGGTTGCTTAGGTCCAATTATGGACTAAAGCAAGCTTCCCGAAGTTGGAACATAAGATTTGATGAGACAATCAGATCTTATGACTTCGTTAAGAACGAAGATGAACCTTGTGTGTACAGGAAGGTAAGTGGGAGCGCTATCACCTTCTTGGTGTTATATATGGATGATATCCTGATCATTGGGAATGATGTAGGAATGCTATCTACAGTAAAGGCTTGGTTATCTAGACACTTCTCCATGAAGGACTGAGGGGAAGCATCCTATATCTTGGGGATTCGGATCTATATAGATAGATTCAAGATGATACTTGGCTTGTCTCAGTCTAGGTACATAGACACTATTGTCAAAAGGATTAGCATGAAAAATTCCAAGAGAGGTCTCATACCGATAAGACATGGGATATCGCTTTCTAGGAGTATGCCCCCAAAGACTCCTGAAGAAAGGGCGAACATGGATAGGATACCTATGCCTCAGTAATAGGGTCTATCATGTATGTCATGCTATGTACCAGGCCTGATATAGCATATGCTCTGAGTGTCACGAGCAGGTATCGGGCGGATCTAGGCTTGGAGCACTAGAAAGCAGTAAAGTGTATCCTTAAGTACTTGAGAAGCACTAAGGATCTTTTATGGGTATATGGAAGTAGTAGCCTCAAGGTTGAAGACTACACGGACTCGAGTTTTCAGTTTGATGTCGATGATAATAAGTCAAATTCAAGGTATGTGTATACCCTGAATGGAGGAGCAGTATGCTAGAAGAGTTCCAAGTAAGATACTACTACTAACTCGACCACAGAAGCAAAGTACATTATTGCAACAGAGGTAGCAAAGGAGGGAGTCTAGATGAAGAAGTTCATCACAGATCTAGGAGTCGTGCCAAGTAGCGAGAAGCCGATTTCATTATATTGTGATAACAATGGGGCGATTGCTCAAGCGAAGGAACCTAGGTCTCATCAGAAGTGTTCTGAGGAGATTCCACATAATCAGATAGATCGGGACCCAAGGAGATGTAGGAGTGGAAAGAGTTCCATCCAAAGATAATATTACAGATCCATTGATAAAATCATTGTCTCAAAATATCTTTGAGCATCATAGGGGTCAGATGGGGATCAGACACATAGGTGATTGGTGTTGAATCTCGTATTTTGATGATGAAACTCCTTGATATATGTTTATGATTTAATCTGCGTTTTGAGTGATGCAGGGTGCTTCGATTAGGATGAGACAATTAAAGCAGGAACATCATGTTGTGCCGGAGGAACATGTCAGAAGATTGGACGTCGGGCCGGTGGATCGGTTGACGTATCGACAGAAGGCTTCGGGTCGTGGACTCGGGCATCGGGCCAAGAAGAGCGGGTATTGTGCCAAGGATATCGGAGTTGTGGAGTCAATTGGCCGATTGGGCAATAGGCTGCAAGAAAGGACGATGCGCCGAAGAATCGGACGAAGCGTCGAGGGACCAATGACATGCCGGACAACTTGGTTAATTGCTTAGGATTAATTGTCTCGATCGAAGTTTTTGTTTTGAGTGTGCAGGATTAACTACGATGAAAGTAAGACATGCAGCAGGAGTTGCGCCGGAGTCATGACAATGATCACGTTGGGAGTTCGAGAGCTCGACGGAAGTTCGGACAGTCGTCGGAGGTTCTGCAGGAACAAATCCGAGAAGTCCAGAAGCTTTCCAAAGGAGCTCGTCGGAACTTGCCAAGTGGATCGTCGCAGTCCAGGAGTTTGTCGGAAGTCCGCAGGAGCATCACCGAGGGTTCATTGGATGATCGACGGAAGTTCGCCGGAAGAAGCGAGTGACGCACCGAAGCAAGCTGCAGAATATGTCTTAGGAAATAATCATAGTTAGCACTTTGATTAAGTTAGAAATGGGAGGTGATCCCATTAGCTTAATCCTGGGGCAATTGGGCCCCTGAAGAACTCAAATTGGGTCGAATGGTTCCACCCATTCGGACCCAGGTTGCTGTGGGAGGTGCAACTGCCCAGGCAGGGAGGTAGCACTGCCCAGGCTATGTCTCCCAGCGAGACTGGGCGGTGCAACCGCCCCAGCCAAGAGGTGCAACCGCCCAGGGCTCAGTCTCCGAGCGAGACTGGGCGGTGCAACCTCCTCTGTCAGGAGGTGGCACCGCTAGAGCTCAAGTTTCGAGCTCTGCCAGGCGGTGCAACCTCTCCAGTCAGGCGGTGCAACCGCTTGAGCTCGGTCTTCGAGCTCTGGCAGAGAGGTGCAACCGCCCCTGACAGAGGTGGCACCGCCCAGAGGCTCAGTCTTCGAGCTCTGCCAAGCGGTGCAACCTCTCCAGTCAGGAGGTGCAACCGCCTGATCCCGAAATTCCGGGATTTGATCGTTTTGAGCTCCAAATTTGAACTGGGTTGGGGCCTATAAATACCCCACCCATTCAGCACTGAAAAGATACAGACCTACACCGAATTCTTGATCTTTTCTGTGATTCTAAGAGCTCAAATTTGTGTAAAGTCCAAAAGTTCTCCTCTTTCTGTTCTTCAAGTCTTGAGTTGTAAAGAGAGGAGAGAAAGGTTCTGTAAGGGTTGTCTCCTGAGCCCGTCAAAAGGAGTGAAACTGTAAAAGGGCAGTTGGCCTTCGCCTATTGAAGGAAGGCCTCTAGTTGACGTCGGTGACCTCGTCGGTGGAGGAAGCCAAAAGTGGAGTAGGTCAAGACTGACCGAACCACTCTAAATCTCTGGTTTGCTTTTATTTTGAGCACGTTATCATTACTGCAAACCTCCTACATAGCTACTGCTCTCCGCGCTTTTACGAAAAATTTTCTAAGTTCTGATCTTTCCGAATCTGCATTCAGACGTAAATCGGTGTTTTCATATAATCTTTACATTGCAGTTTACATTTACGTTTTGATTCTACTTATAACTGCAAACTGTCTTCTGCGCTTTTACGAACAAGTTTCCTTGCAGTTTACGTTTACGTTTTGATTTATAACTGCAAATTGTCTTCTGCGCTTTTACGTACGAGTTTCTTTGCAGTTTACATTTACGTTTTGATTCCATTTATAACTGCAAACTGCGCTTAGACGCAATCTGAGCTTAGACGTAAATTACGCTTAGACGCAAACTGTGTTTAGACGCAAACTGAGCTTAGACGCAATTTGCGCTTAGACGCAAACTGCGCTTAGATGCAAACTACGCTTAGACGCAATCTGAGCTTAGACGCAATCTGCATTTAGACGCAAACTGCGTTTAGATGCAAACTGTGTTTAGACGTAAACTGCACTTAATCATAAGTAATCTTAGAATCGGCTTTTGCATCAAAATAGCTTTTATCGAACGAACGCAGCTTTCGTCGCTGAAAGATTTCCACTGCACTAATTCACCCCCCCCCCCCCTCTTAGTGCTCTCGATCCTAACAATTGGCTTTAGGTCAAGTGGGAGATTGCTAGTCATAGGTGACCAACAAGCCAATCACGTGAGCGATGGCACGTGTGACTTGACATGTAGTCTTTTTGCTTATTACATTTTGGCATTTATCACTTTATATTATTTTTTGCATATATGCATATATATTGTGATGTCCTTAGATCTGTGAAATGAGAATCGGATCATAATGAGATCATGATAATGAGACCGATTCACCTTTAAACACAAACCCTAAGTAATCTCGATCGTAAGTTACTCGAGAGGGACATCGAGATATATGGATAGACTAGTGTGCTGTATACCCATCCATATGAAGGATGTAGCTGGTCTCATAGCTGCTCGTGTGGGGACACTAGGGATACAGTACAAGTGCTCATTGGAGAGTGAGTTTACTAATTGATCCGCTTATAGAATGTTGGATGGTTGATGATGCCTTATTGTAAAATAGTGATTCTGTAGTCCTAGTGGTGTATCTGATCCTTAGACTTGAAACACTAAGGATGTTATGTATTAGTACTTTATTCTTTGATACTGGACTTATAGGTCTGGAGGTTCCAGATCTAGCAAAACCGGTCATTAGGAGTGGTAACCAACCTTACGAGAATCTTTGAGTGTTAATAGAGGATCATCCACTTTCGGTGTCATGAGAGGAATATCCCATGTGTTCTTGCTCAAACAAATCCCTGGCCAGGGTCATTCGGATTGAGAGAGAAAGAGTTCTCCGAGAGAATCCGATTAGCGTGAGACTCAAGTAGAAACCGTATGGGTCTGACAGCACCATGCCTAGTATACGGTCTCTAGGATATTATATGGATGAGGGACTATAGGTACATGATAAATGAGGACAGACAGGTCCAATGGATTGGATTCCTCTGTATCATCTGGGGACGATGACGTAGTGGGCCAGTACGTCCGTAGTCGATGAGTTGAGTGAATTATTATGAAGAAAATAATTCATTGAGTCAGAAGAAGTTCTGACAAGTATGACTCACGGCCAACTCGATATTAAGCCTAGAGGGTCACACACATATGGTAGGAATACGATGGGTAGAGGTTCGGATATGAGATATCCGTTGGAGCCCCTATCTTATTAGATATCCAATAAGCCCCTGAATTATTGGATCCTATGGATGAGATCCAATAAGAGCCCATGAGAGATTGTTGGATAGAGATCCACTAATCTAAGAGGCTTGGGTAGTTGGATGGAGATCTAATACCCAATAGGGCAGGATCCATTAAGGTTAAGTTGATTGGAGACCTCTATAAATAGGAGGAAATCAGTAGTTCATAGGCTAGAGTCTTTTTGGTTTGCCTCTCCTATTCTCCTCCCCTTCTCTTCCTCAGAGTAGGCCTGGAGTTTTCAGGAGTGTCGTCGCAGCCCTGCTATGTGGATTACCACTAGAGAGGAGGGCACTTAACCTCCTTCACCCTCTCCTAGAGATATATAGAAAAGTGACCTTGCTCTGATACCAATTGTTAGGATCAAGAGCGGCATTAAGAGGGGGGGGCGGGCGGTAAATTAGTACAGTGAAAAAAATTATCGGTTTTATAAAATATTCGTTTGTTGAAAACCAATCTCAGAAAGTGCTTGACTTTAGAGTAAATGAACTAGCAATTAACATAGAAAGTAATGATAGTAATGACAAGCAGAATGGAAATGAGTACACTAGAATTTATAGTAGTTCGGTCGTTGTGACCTACATCCACTTCTGATTCCTCCTCCGTCGAGGTCACCGGCGTCCACTAATGGTCTTCCTTCAATAGGCAAAGACCAACCACCTCTTTAAAGTGCTTTCTCCTTTTTATGGGTTTAGGAGATAACCCTTACCAACCTCACACTTCTCTTGAATGATCACAATACTAGAAGGGGAGAAGGAGAATTCTTTGCACTTTTACAATACTTTCACACCCCAAGACTTAAATATTTTGTTCACAATTTCATGCATTTTCATTCAGAAAAGGATGGGGTATTTATAGGCCCCAATGGCTTCAGAATTGGAGCTAAAAAATGTCATATCCCCGAATTTCGAGGTACTGGTGATACCACCGCCATTATTGGGCGGTACTATTGCCTGCAAACTAACATTGGGTGGTACCACCGTATAGTTTGAGTGGTACCACCGCTTGACAGAGCTCGAAGACCGAGCTCTAGTGGTACCATTGCCTGACAAGGTAGTACCTCAGCCTAACAGCATTAACTACTGACGATACCATCGCCTAGAGCACCTGGAAGACTGAGTCTTAGGCGGTGCCACCACTGGCCTATTAGGAATGAGTCAACACTAAGAGGGGGAGGGGGGGGGGGGGGGGGTTGTGAATTAGTATAGCGGATAAAAACATCGGTTTTGTAAAATCTTCGTTCATCAAAAACCGATCTCGGAAAGTGTTTCACTTTAAAGCGTTTACAAGAATGTAATGAGCAAATAAAGTAAGTAAATTGGTTTACAATATGAGAATTAAAAGCAGAATAAGAATGTAAACCGATTTATAGTGGTTCGGTCGTCGTGACCTACATCCACTCCATTGATTCCTCTTCCGTCAAGGCCACCGGCATCCACTAATGATCTTCTTTCAATGGGCGAAGATCGACTACCCTTTTATAACCCTCTTCTCCTTTTCATAGGTTTAGGAGACAATCTTTACACCCCCTTCACTCCTCTCTAAAACTATACTAACACTTAGAGCTTTTAGAGGAGTTCACACAAGATTACAGTAGTGTTTTCTTTCTTTTTGACTCTCTATTCTTGTGTATGTTAACCAGGGATGAGAGGGGTATTTATAGGCCCCAAGTTGATTCAAACTTGGAGCCTAAAATGTCTCATCTCGGGTTTCCCGGGTATAGGCGGTATCACCACCTATGTTGGGCGGTACCACCGCCTGCAGCACTAACACTAGGCGGTACCACCGCCTAGTCTAGCGGTACCATTGCTTGATAGTCAGTCTCTCAGAGACTATGTCTAGGTAGTACTACTACCCAGACTGGCGGTACCACCGCCTGACATTGACACTGGGCAGTACGACCGCCTAGTTTGACTGTACCACCGTCTGACACAGTCTCGGAGATAGTGCCATGACAGTGCCATGACAGTGCCACCTGTTGGTTCACTGTTTGGGCCTTTCACTTGGACCAACATAGTCCATTCATGGGCCCAACTAGCCCATAATTTGGTTGGCCCAAATCCAACCCAATTATGTGCTAACTATGAATATTAAGACATTTACTAAGCTAAATAAGTCTGTAAGTCTAGGTTTCTTCTAGCGAGCTTCCAACGATCTTTCGGCGAACTTCCGATGATCTCTCGACAATGTTCTAGCAGACTCCCGGCAAGCTCCTAGACTTTATGATAATCTTCTTAGCGAGTTCTAACAAGATTCTTTGGCAAGCTCCTGGACTTCTCAATCAATTCTGACAGAACATCCGACGAATGTCCGGACTTCCGATGAACACTCGAACTCCCAACAAAATCTCGTTCTTGACTCCGGGACTTCATTTTGCTTTATGCCTTGCTATCACAGTTAATCCTGCACACTTAAAACCCACTTTGATCTACAAAATTATTATAAAGCTAATCAAGTGTTGTCCGGCATGTCATTGGTTTATCGATGCTTCATCTGATTATTCGGTGCATCGTCCTCTCTTGCAGCCTATTGCCCAATCGGCCAATTGACCTTCGCATCTCCGATTTTCTTAGCGCAATATCTACTCTTATTGGCCCGATACTTGAACCCATGGCCCGAAGCCTTCTATCGATGCGTCGACCGATCCTTCGGTGCGACATCCAATCTTCTGACATGTTTTCTCTGGTCCAACATGATTCTTCCTGCTATAATTTTCTCTCCCTGGTCAAAGCTTCCTATGCCACTCAAAACACAGATCAAATCATAAACACGATTAATTGGTTTCATCATCAAAATATGAGATTCAACAATCTCCCCCTTTTTGTTGATGACAATCAATTGATGACGGAGTTAACTTTTAACTCCCTCTATCAATATGTCATATTGATAGAACTCTTGGATTCAAAAATCCAAGCAACATGTCATAATAAAATCATGCATAACATCATACTTCTCCCCCTTTGTCATCAATAAAAATGAGAAGTTCAACTATCAAGTGTTTAGACATATAAGTTCAAATCATTGCATAATCTCTAATTTTATCATCATGCAAGTTTAATGACATACAACTAGCAAATTTGTTCATCATCTTACAACATGCATAATCACCAAATCATCATTAATTTTAAAGATGTGCAAGATTGTAAATTTTGTAAGTTTGCATTTTTGCTTCTTAAAATATGCAAGATAGCACTTCTTGGTGATGTTCAAGATAGCAAGTTCTACATCATGCAAGCTAGTGAATTTTACACATGAAAGTTGGCAAAGTTTTACATCTTTTGAGATAAGCAAGTTTTTTGCTTCTCTTTATGATGTGCAAACTAACAACTTTTCTCCTTCTTTGTCATTGTCAAAAAGAAGGGAAGAATACAATTTTGTAATTCTTTTCCCTTTACATCAATTTCTAAATCATGATAAAGATAAAGTATCATTCTTAATTGCAATATCGTATCATTTCATAAAATGATAATTGTTGACTTTCACATCATAAAAAATCATAGTATTGCATGCATCATTCCAAATCAAAAATATTTTATCATGAGTATTGCATGATTTCATATCATCAAAAAAATAATTTAAGGAGAAAGCTTTCCTCTTTTTAGTTGTTTCAATTCATGTGATTTATTTTAGAAGTAAGCCTTTTTCATTTATGCCAAATAAAAACATGCATCAACGTTTAAAACCGAAAAACAAATTTCATCATCATGTCCAAAAATATGACACATGAAACATATGGCTTCTTTAAATAAGAGATTTGATTTATCATTTTAAGTCCAATAACAATACATTTTCCTTTTTATGTGTTTTATTTTATGTGATTGATTTCATTTAAATATGCTCAAGTTTTTCATATAAAAACCATCCATCTTGTTCAAAACCGAAAAAGCAACTTTCATTGCGACAAAGATCAATAAGCCATGAATAACAAAAATCATCATGCATAATTTTGAAATATAAAACTATTAAACATGATTTCAAATCATCATTAAATCATCAAGTATGATTTCATTAATCATAAAATATTTTTAAATGAAATCAAAAAGTAATACGGAAATCATTAAGATACACATTAATGCTTCTTAAAAACATACATAGGATTTATCTTAAGCATTCGATTTAAGTCTAATATCTTGTTCCTTTATCATAAAGCATGTAATTTTAATGATCATTTTCAAAATTACTAGAAGGATATCCATGATTCCTAAATTTGTTATTTTTATCATGCAATTTTTAAAAAATAATTTATATATAATTTTTCTAAACTAATTTAAGAATAACTCATGAAATGCATCGTATAATTTCGAAATAAAGCAAAGGGGTTTTGGTTACCTCATCGTCAAAAGTCGTTAAGGCATAGTTTGCCACCTCGCCTTCATCGGTTTTCTCCTTATCATCGGATGAGCTCGATTCATCCCAAAGTGCTTCCCTCTTCTTGTGTTCATAGCAAGTAGTTGTATTTTTTTTAAGTTTATTTTTATTCTTTAATTCTTGTTTCATGAACTTTTTAAATTTCATAGTGAGGAGATCAAGTTCACTATCACTTGAGCTTTTGCTCAAGTGGTTTTTAATTGTTCTAAGTGTCAAATCCTTCCTATTCTTTGGAAGATTGTTCTCAAGTTCATCATGTTCAATATATGCCATAAAGCTCATTTCATATGTCATTAAAGACCCAAAAAGTTCTTCGAGTGAAAAATGGTTCAAGTTCTTTGATTCTTATATTGCCATTATTTTCGAATCCCAATTTTTAGAAAGTGATCGTAAAACTTTATTAATAAGTTCAAAATTCGAAAAACATTTGTCAAGTTCTTTTAAACCATTGACGACATCCGTAAAATGGGTGTACATGTCAATAATAGTTTCGCTCGGCTTTATTCAAAATAGTTCAAAATCATACATTAAAAGATTAACTTTAGACTATTTAACTCTATTTGTTCCTTCGTGCGTGATTTCAAGAGTGCGCCAAATATCGAAAGTTGTTTCGCAAGTAGAAATCCGATTGAATTCATTTTTGTCTAAGGTGCAAAATAAGACATTCATAGCCTTTGCATTTAAAGAGAAAGTCTTCTTCTCCAACTTATTCTAATCGTTCATTAGAAGAGAATACTTTTGAAAACCAAATTCGAATATATTCTATAAATCGAGATTCAACGAAAGCAAGAAAACTCTCATTCGAGTTTTCCAATATGTGTAGTCCATCTCAATAAACATGGGAGGACGAATGAGGGAGTGGCCCTCTTGAAAGCCGAAAAGAGCCATTTCTCTTTGGTATTAAACCAAATGAGAAATAACGAGGCTCTGATACCAACTATTAGGAATGAGTCAGCACTAAGAGGGGGGGGGAGTGAATTAGTGTAGCGAATAAAAACATCAGTTTTGTAAAATCTTCGTTCGTTGAAAACCGATCTTGGAAAGTGATTAACTTTAAAGTGTTTGCAAGAATATAATGAGAAATAAAGTAAGTAAATTAGTTTGCAATATAAGAATTAAAATCAGAACAAGAATGCAAACCGATTTATAGTGGTTCGGTCATCGTGACCTACATCCACTCCACTGATTCCTCTTCCGTCAAGGCCACCGGCATCCACTAACGATCTTCTTTCAACGAGCGAAAATCAACTACCCTTTTACAACCCTCTTCTCCTTTTCATGGGTTTAGGAGACAACCTTTACACCCCTTTCACTCTTCTCTAAAACTATACTAATACTTAGAGCTTTTAGAGGAGTTCACACAAGATTACAACATCATTTTCTTTCTTTTTCACTCTCTATTCTTGTGTATATTAACTAGGGATGAGAGGGGTATTTATAGGCCTCAAGTTGATTCAAACTTGGAGCCTAAAAATATCTCATCCCAAGTATCTCGGGTATGGGCGGTACCACCGCCTGTGCTGGACGCTACCACTGCCTGTAGCACTGACACTATGTGGTACTACCGCCCAATTTAGCGGTACCACCACCTGACAGTCTCTCAGAGACTATGTCTAGGTCATACCACTGCCCAGTCTGACGGTACCACCTCCTGACATAGTCTTAGAGACTGTGCCACGACGGTGCCACCTGTTGGGTCACTGTTTGTGCTTTTCACTTAGCCCAACATAGTCCATACATGGGCCCAACTGGCTCCTAATTGGGTTGGCCCAAATCCAACCTAATTATGTACTAACTATGAATATTAAGACATTTACTAAGCTAAATAAGTCTGTAAGTCTAGGTTTCTTCCAGCGAGCTTCCGACAATCTTCCGGCGAACTTCCAACTGTCTCTCGGTAATGTTCTAACGGACTTCCGGCAAGCTCTTGCACTTCATGACGATCTTCTTGGTAAGTTTCGATGAGATTCTTTGGCAAGCTCTTGGACTTCTCAGCTAATTCTGACAGAACTTCCGACGAATGTTCGGACTTCCGACGAACTCTCAAACTCCTAACGAAATCTCGTTCTTGACTCTGGGACTTCATTTTGTTTTATGCCTTGCTATCATAGTTAATCCAGCACACTTAAAACCCACTTCGATCTAAATAATTATTATAAAGCTAATCCAGTGTTGTCTGGTATGTCATTGGTTTATTGATGCTTCATCCGATTATTCGACGCATTGTCCTCTCTTGCGGTCTATTGCCCAATCAGTCAATTGACCTCCCCAATTCTGATTTCCTTGGTGCAATATCCGCTCTTCTTGGCCCGATGCCTGAACCCATGGCCCAAATCCTTCTGTCGATACGTCGACCGATCCTTCGACGCGACATCTAATCTTCTAACATGTTTTCTCTAGCCCAACATAATTCTTCCTGCTTTAATTATCTCTCACTGATCAAAGCTTCCTATGTCACTCAAAACATAGATCAATTCATAAACACTATCAATTGGTTTCATCATCAAAATCTGAGATTCAATATGGCCGTGACTTTAGGTGCTGAATGGGTAATTCAATCGGCCCAATTCAGCCCTGTTAAGGGCCCAATTGGCCCCTAACTAAGTTAGTGGGATTATCTCCCAATACTAACTCAACTTATGGTCTAACTATGATAATTAAGATATTTAAACAAGCAATATATGTCTGGTATGTCAATTGTTCTCTCGATGAACTTCCAGCGAACTTCTCGGCAAACTTCCAGCGAACTCCCGACGAACTCTCAGCGAACTCCCGACGAACTCTCAACGAACTCCCGATGAACTCTTGACAAACTTCTGATGAACTCTAAGTGAGCTCCCGACGAACTCTTGGCGAGGTTCCGACAAACTTCCGGCACATCATCCGAATCTTCGACGTATCGTCCGATCTTTGACTCTGGCCCAACATATGCTTTATGCCTTACCGCTATCGTAGTTAATCCTACACACTTATCTCAACATATAGATTAGATCAAATAATTTATCAATTAATTTCATCATCAAAATCCAAGATTCAACACTAAGAAGGGGGGGTGAATTAGTGCTTATGATAAAAATTTCATCGATTCGAAAAACTTCAATGATTTTGAAAAACTTGATTCGATGAAACCCATATTGGAAATGATATCGAAAGTGTATTTCACTTGAAGTAAATATAATGAGCAATTAAAACAGAGAATAATAGTAATGAAGAGCAAAAGAATAGTGCACACCAAATTTATAGTGGTTCGGTCGTCGTGATCTACATCCACTCCCGATTCTTCCTCCGTTGAGGCCACCGGTGTCCACTAACAGTCTTCCTTCAATGGGCGAAGACCAACTACCCTCTTACAACTCTTTTTCCTTTTTATAGGTTTAGGAGACAACCTTTTACAAGCCCTACACATCTCTCAGATTGATCACAAAGCTAAAGAAGGAGGTGGGCACTTAGCACTTTTTAAACACTTATACAACCAAAATCTTAAGACTTTTGTTCACACTTTTCGTACTCTTTCATGTAGGAAAGAGTAGGGTATTTATAGGCTCCAATGGCTTCAAAAATGGAGCCAAAAAGTGTCTTATCCAGGATTTCTAGGTTATTAACGATACTACCACCTGCAAACTGACACTAGGCGGTACTACCACCCAGTCTGGGTGGTACAACTGCCTGATAGAGCCTTGGAAACTGGGCTCCAATGGTACCACCACCTAACAGGGTGGTACCACCACCTGACTGCATTAACTACCGACGGTACCACCACTTGGCAGCATTAACTGCCAATGGTACCATCACTTGACGTGGCTCCAAGTAGTTGAATGGGCCATCCAACCAGCCCAATTCATCCCTGTTTCGGGCATAGTTGGCCCCTAATTGAGTTAGTAGGATTTGTCCTCAAACTAACTCAAATTAAAGTTCCAACTATGATATTTAAGGCTAAAACAATTACGATACAAGGAATCTAAATTGTTCGGCACATCAATTATTCAATTGAACTCTCAGTGAACTTCTGGCGAACTCCTGGCGATCTTCTGACGACCTTTCGATGAACTTCCTACAATCTTCCAATGAGCTTTCGGCGAACTCCCGATGAACTTTCGGTGAGCTTTCGGTGAACTCCCGGCGAGCTTTCACTGCATCGTTTGATCCTTCAGTGTATCCCTTGATTCATCTAGCCCGATGCCCAATCATTGACTCTGACCCAACTTTGATTATTCTTTAATCATTTTGCTTTTCTCACGATCGTAGTTAGTCTTGCATCACTTATCTCAACACATGGATGAGATTATTAATTCACTAATCGATTTCATTATCAAAATCCAAGATTCAATAGATGGGAGTAACAAGGAGTTGTGTCCCTTGAGGTTACGTTGAGACGCCGATTGGATCCCGATTCCCGCTAGAGATCCGTCGAAGATCTCCGATTCACATATCGGAGGAAGTTATGTGTTTCGTGAGAAAATAGTGGGAGCATAATAAGATAGAAGACCATATCTTAGTTGTTTACCGTTTGTAAAGTTTGAATGTTATTTATTTCTACTACATGTTTATTTTCAGAAAATATCGCTTTCAAATCCCTTATGTGGCATACTTGATGTCAACCACCTCATTGGTCCAAACTACACGGATTGGCTCTGCAACCTGAGAATCGTTCTCATATCCGTAAACTGTTTGAGGAATAGGGAAGGACTCAGCGATATGAGATATCCAAGAGCCTCTTTCGCACTAGGATGACTGAGGAGACATCACTATGTATGAGTTCCAACAGCTCAATGGCCCTCTCTCTAGTTCCACTAAATGGAGAGTTAGTCAGTTTTCCACAAAAACAAGGCTCGCAAGTTGCATATGACTCATAGTCGAATGGATCTTATCATCCTGAGAGATATATAGGACATATTAAATGAAAGGATGTTGAGGATATTGATCCTCAGACCTACGAGGAGGGTATTACGAGTATAGACTCCGGAAAGTGATAAGAAGCCAAGAATTCTGAGATGGATTTCATATACTCTAACAAAGTTTAGAACCTAGTTAATGCACCCAAGGGTATTCTACCCATTGGTTATAAATAGATCTTCAAGAAAAATATCGGAGTAGATAGAAAGGTAGAGACTTATAAAGCAAGGCTAGTGGTTAAGGGATATCGTCAAAGGCAAGGTGTTGACTATGACGAACCCTTCTCACTCGTAGTCATGCTAAAATCCATCTGAATTCTATTGGTTGTTGCAGCACACTATGATTATGAGATCTGGTAGATGAATGTGAAAATTACATTCCTCAACGACAACCTCAAGGAGGAGGTGTATATGATATAGTCTGAGGGATTCATGTCCAAAGACAGCCCAGATAAAGTGTGTAGGTTGCTTAGGTCAATTTATAGACTGAAGCAAGCTTTCCAAAGTTGGAACATAAGATTTGATGAGACGATCAGATCTTATGACTTCGTTAAGAATGAAGATAAGCCTTGTGTATACATGAAGGTAAGTGAGAGTGCTATCACCTTCTTGGTGTTATATGTGGTTGACATCCTGATTATTGGGAATGAAGTAGGAATGCTATCCACAATAAAGGATTGGTTATCTAAACACTTCTCCATGAAGGACTTGGGGGAAGCATCCTATATCTTGGGGGATTTGGATCTATAGAGATAGATCCAAGATAATACTTGACTTGTCCCAGTCCAGGTACATAGACACCATTGTCAAAAGGTTTGGCATAAAAAATTATAAGAGATGTCTCATACCGATGAGACATGGGATATCGCCTTCTAGGAGTATGTCCCCAAAGATTCCTAAAGAAAGAGTAAACATGGATAGGATACTCTATGCCTCAGTGATAGGGTCTATCATGTATATCATACTATGTACCAGGCCTGATATAGCGCATGCTCTGAGTGTAACGAGCAAGTTCAGGCGGATAAAAGCTTGGAGTACTAGAAAGCAGTAAAGTGTATCCTTAAGTACTTAATAAGGATTGAGGATTTTTTACTAGTATATGGAGGTAGTAACCTTAGGGTTGAAGGTTACACGGACTCAAGTTTCTAGTCCGATGTCGAAGATGACAAGTCGAATTCAGGGTATGTATACACCCTGAATGGATAAGCAGCATGCTGGAAGAGTTCCAAGCAGGATACTACTGCTAACTCGACCATAAAGGCGGAGTATATTGCTTCAGCAAAGGCAACAAAAGAGGGAGTCTGAATGAAGTTCATCACAAATCTAGGAGTCGTGCCAGGCAACAAGGAGCCTATTCCCTAATATTACGATAACAATAGGACGATTGCTCAAGCAAAGGAACCTAGGTCTCATCAAAAGCATAAGCACATTCTGAGGAGGTTCCACCTAATTAGAGAGATCGTGGCCCGAGGAAATATAGTAGTGGAAAGAGTTTTATCTGAAGATAACATCACAGATCCACTAATAAAGTCATTGTCTTATATTGTCTTTGAGCGTCATAGGAGGTTTGATGGGGATCAGACACATAGGTGATTGACTTTAGGTCAAGTGGGAGATTGCTAGTCATAGGTACCCTGCAAGCCAATCACATGAGTGATGGCACGTGTGACATGACACGCACTATTTTTGCTTATTATATTATTTAATATTTTATTATTTTATATTATTTATTATATAAATATATATTGTGATGTCCATGGATCTACACAATGGGAATTGGATCATGATGAGATCACGATAATGAGACTGATTCTCCTTTAAACATATACCCTAAATAATTCTAATAATTCTAATCATAGATTACTCAAGAGGGACATCGAGATAATCGAACAAACTAGTATACTATATACTCATCCATATAATAGAGATAGCTAGCCTCATAGTTACTCGTATAGGGACACTAGGGATACAATGCAGGTGCTCATTGGAGAACGAGTTCACTGTTTGATCCGTTCACAGAATGCTAGATGGTTAATGATGCCTTATTATCAGATAGTGATTTCGTAGTCCTAGTGGTATTTCTAGACCTTAGACTTGAGATACCAAGGATGTCCTATATAAGTACTCCACTCTTTGATATTGGACTTATAGACTTGGAAGTTCTAGATCTAGTACAACTAGTCATCGGGAGTGGTAACCAACCTCACGAGGGCTATTGAGTATCGATAGACGATCATCTGCTCTCGATGTCATGAGAGAAATATTCTTTGTGTTCTTGCTTAGACAAATCCCTAGCCATGGTCATTCAAATTGAGAGAAAAGAAGTTCTCCGGGAGAATCTGATTAGAGCGAGACTCGAGTAGAAATCGTATAGGCCTGACAGCACCATGCCTGGTATACGGTCTCTAGGATATTAGATAGATAAGGAACTATAGATATACGATAGTTGAGGATAGACATATCTAGTGGATTAGATTCTCTTGTATCTTCTAGGGACTACGGCGTAGTGGCCTAATACGTCTGTATTCAATGAGTCAAGTAAATTATTATAGAGATAATAATTCACTGAGTCGGAATGATTTCTGACAGGTATGACTCATGGCCAACCTAATATTGGGCCTAAAGTGTTACACACATATTGTAGGTATTGCGATGAATAGATGTTCGGATATAAGATAACCATTGGAGCTCCTATCTTATTGGATATCCAATAAGCCCCTAAATTATTAGATCCTATGGATAAGATCCAAAAAGTACCAATGAGAGATTATTGGATAGAGACCCACTAATCTAAGAGGCTTGGGTAGTTGGATGGAGATCTAATACTCAATATGATAAGATCCATTAGGGTTAAGTTGACAAAGGGCCTCTATAAATAGGAGTGAACCAAAGGGCCATGGGCTAGGTTCTTTTTGGATACCTTCTTCTATTATCCTCTCTCCCTCTCCTCCTCATATTACAGCCCAAGAAGGGGCAATCCCTTCTTGATTGCGTGGTGCATGCGAGGAAGAGTTTTGGGCAATGATTTGAGGAGCGTCTTTGTAGTCCCTGTCGTGTGGATCACCACTAGAGAGGAGGGCATTTAAAGTCCTTTATATAATCCCATAGACTTGTAGGAATTCAGGGATATACGATCTCCCTAGGTAATTCTCTTACATGTAGTATTTTAATTTCGCGGGTTTTTGTGCACCAACTTTTGCACGATGATAAGAAACCTTTTTTTATAAAAAATTTATAATTTTATTTTTTGTTCTTCCGCTACGCATGTGATATCACCCCAGATTTCCCAACACTTGATATAGGAGACAATGGAGGTGTAATCTCTTTATTTATCACTTTGTCTTTGTCTTCATCTTGCACTTCCTCCATATTTGTGCTTTAATCTTCATGAATTTTACATCTCTACTCACATGCACTTTGTGTTTTTCTAGATCAAATAACTTGTAGGCTTTAGATGGGGTATTATAGCTAATGAAAATATATTTGGAGCTTCTGTCATCCAATTTTGTTCTTCTTTAATATGAAACATGAGCATAAGCAATATATCAAAAAAATCCTTATGTCTTCCAAGCTACTATTGAACATCTATTGAGTAGCTAGACCACACATGCAACAACTTCACCCCAAAACTCCTTTAGTATATTTTTGCTTTGTAGTATGCTTCTAACAATATTAAGAATGATTCGATTCTTCTTCTCCTCTATACTATTTTGTTAAGGGGAATATAGTATTAGGAACGGGGTCGGCACTAAGAGGGGGGTGAATTAGTGCAATGGTAAAATCATCTTCAAAAAACCTTTCGTTTCGATAAAACCGTTTACGTTAAATATCGATCTCGGAAAGTGTTTAACTTTAAAATGTTTGCAAGAATGTAATGAGCAAGTGAAGTAAGTAAATCAGTTTGCAATGCGAGAATTAAAAGCTGAACAAGAATGCAAATCGATTTATAGTGGTTCAGTCGTCGTGACCTACATCCACTCTGCCAATTCCTCTTCCGTCGAGGCCACCGACATCCACTATCGATCTTCCTTTAATAGGCAAAGATCAACCTCCTTCTTACACCCCTCTTCTCCTTTTCATGGGTTTAGGAGATAACCCTTACAAGCACTCACTCCTCTCTTACAGAATTCTAAACTTAGAGTAGATGAGAGAATTTCTAAAGATATTGCAGCAGAGTTTCTTCACTTTTAAACTCTTTGTGCTTATGTATCTTAACCAGGGATGAGAAGGGTATTTATAGGCCTCAAGTTGATTCAAACTTGGAGCCTAAAAACATCTCATCCTAGGTTTCCTGGGTCCGGGCGGTACCACCACCTACAGCCTCTCGGAGGCTGTGTCTGGGCAGTACCACCGCTTGACACAATCTCGGAGACTGTGCCATGACGGTGTCACCTCTTGGGGCACTGTTTGGGCCTTTTCATTGGGCCTAACACAGTTCTTACATAAGCCCAACTGGCCCATAATTAGGTTGGCCCAATTCCAAACCTAATTACGTGCTAACTACGAAATCTAAGACATACTTAAGCTAAACAAGTCCATAAGTCTTGGTTTCTTCCGGCGAGCTTCCGGCGATCTTCCGGTGAACTTCCGACGATCTCTCGGCAATGTTCTAACGGACTCCCAACAAGCTCCTGGACTTCACAACAATCTTCTTGGTGAGATCGAAGAGCTTCTCTGGCAAGCTCCGAGACTTCTCGGTTGGTTCCGACAGAACTTCCGACGAACATCCGGACTTCCGACGAACTCTCGAACTCCCAACGAAATTGCGTCCTTGACTTCGAGACTTCATTTTGCTTCATGCCTTGCTATCGTAGTTAATCCTGCACATGTAAAACATACTTCAATCTAGACAATTAATACTAAGCATTGATCATATTGTCCGACATGTTATTAGTCCCTCAACGCTTCGTTTGATTCTTCGGCACATCATCCTCTCTTGCGGCCTATTGCCCAATCGGCTAGTTGACTCTTCAACTCCGATATCCTTAGCGCAATATCCGCTCTTCTTGGCCTGATACCCAAATCCATGGCCCGAAGCCTTCTGTCGATATGTCGACCGATCCTCCGGCCCGACGTTCAATCATCTGACATATTTTCCGCTAGCCCAACATGATTCTTCGTGCTTTAATTGTCTCATCCTGATCGAAGCATCCTACGTCACTCAAAATACAGATTAAATCATAAACACTCGTCAATTGGTTTCATCATCAAAATATGAGATTCAACAATCTCCCCCTTTTTGATGATGACAACCAATTAATGACAAAGTTAACTAAACTCCTGGAGTTTAAACAAACTCCCCCTATCAATATGTCGTATTGATAGAACCTTGAATTCAAGCTGAATTTAAGTCGTTGCAAATTTCATAATGAATATTTGTAACACGTCATCATGCATAACATGATTATACTTCCCCCCCTTTGTCATCAACAAAAAAGAGAAGTTCCAACTATCAAATGTTTGAGATATAAGTTCAAATCATTACATGAAAAACATAATATCAAGTTTTATCATCATGCAATTTGTAAACTAGAAAATTTAGCAAGTGTTACATCATGCAAGCTATCAAGTTTTAGATATGCTAGGTAATAAGATAGCAAGTTTACAACATACAAGCTAGCAAAAATTTTATAACATTTTAAAACATACAAGCTAGCAATTTTGAGATGTTCAAGAAAGCAACTCTTACTTCTTGAAATATAAGTTTTGCTAGATGTGCAAGTTAACTTGTTTTTTTGCTTCTTGAGATAGGTAAGATAGCACTTGGTGATGTTCAAGATAGCAAGTTCTACATCATGCAAGCTAGTGAATCTTACAATATTTTAGAACATGCATAATCACCGAATCATCATAAATTTTAATAATGTGCAAAATTACAAATTTTGCAAGTTTGCATTTGTGCATCTTGAGATTTGCAAGATAGCACTTCTTGCTTCTCTTTTTATATGAGCAAGCAAGCAAGTTTTCTTCTTTTGCAATGTGCAAGTTTTCAAATTTTGCATCTTGAGCTAGTAATATTTCTCTCCCTTTGTCATTGTCAAAAAGAAGGGAAGAATACAGTTTTGTAGTTCTTTTTCCCTTTACAATAATTTTCAAATCATGACAAAGGATGAATAATCAAGTTATGAATATCAAAATAATTTTTCATCATGAATATTTTATCATTGCATGTATCATTATCATAAGTTGAAGTATTACATGCATAATATAAAATCATCACTCATAATTACATTAATGCTTCAATCATTATTTCAGTATGTTTGTGCATCATTATGGTTTCAATTTACAACATGAACAATTTCAAAATTTTGCATATGGTATTCTTACTTCATGCATAACATAAATAAATCAATCACCATGGGCATATCATACATGATATTCACGCATTCATGATACATCATTTTGGCAACAAATCATAGCATTTCAAATCATGATGGTATCTAAATATCAAATTATATTACATCCTATCATGCATGATCATAACTTTTCATTTGTTTGTATAAATTCATGAGTATTTCATGTATAATTTCATATCATCATATGAAAAATATCAAGAGAATTTTGATGATGAGATACACAAATCATGAAGACAAATTGTGAATATCAATAGACATATTATAATTCTTTTTGGATAGCACAAATAGCGAAAAGAAAGAATCATAGTAGACAATCTTGATTTATAAAAAGAATTTTTAAGTTATAATTCCGAGAAATCAAGAGAAACCATGATTCATTTTAACAAATCTCCTCTTAAATAAATAACAAAAAGAATTCTTAGGAGATCATGATATAGATAAAATTCATTCAATCTTGTAGGAGAACAAGATATAAATTCATGCATATAAAATCTCTTAATTCATTATGAATCATAAAATTATAATTCTGAAAAATCATGATTCATTTAGAAAATTCTCCTCTTTAAATATTCAAAGAGAGATCTTAGGAGATCAAATAATAAAAGATATTCAAATGAAATTTGAAGTCATGAATTTTGAAAAAGATATTCTCTTAAGTAAATCGTAAAAGAAAACGTAGGAGAAAAAGATTTCAATTCATGCATAAGAACTCTTATGATTCATATTGAAAATTTTCTCAAAATGCAAGAGAATAAAGAGTATGAAATCTTGATTCATTAAAGATTTCAAGTTATAAAACTCGAGAAATCAAGATCGTGATTTTGATAAAACCCATTAAATTCAAACCATCAAAATCAATTTCATGGTTCACAAAATTCATAACATAAATAGATTCATGATTTTAAATCCAATAATATATTTTTCTTTTTATGTATTACATTTTAAGTGATTGATTTCATATAAGTATGTTAAAGGTTTTTTCATATGAAAACCATACATCATAGTTTAAAATCGAAAGAGCAAATATCATCATGGAAATCATTAAGATCAATAAACCATTAATTACCCAAAACTCATCATTACTTCAAATTATCATGCATAATTTTGAAAAATAAATTTATTAGGTATGATATTATCAAACATGATTTCATAAGGCATTTTTAATCAAAATTATTTTGTTTATCATAAACATATTATTTTCATGATTATTTTTAAAATTACTAGAATGATAAGCATGATTCCTAATTTTTTGTATTTTCATTATTAAGCATATAATTTTTAAGAAAATTAATTCTAAACTAAATTATAAATAACTCATGAAAAATATTATGTAATTTTAAAATAAATTAAGGGCATTTTGATTACCTCATCGTCGAAAGCCGTTAAGGCATAGTTTGCCACCTTGCCTTTGTTGATTTTTTCCTCGTCTTCGGAGGAGCTTGATTCATCCAAAGTCACCTTCTTTTTCTTGCGTTCATAGCAAGTAGTTGTATTCTTTTTTGTTCTTTAATTTTTATTTCATGTACTTTTTAAATTTCTTAGCAAGGAGTTCAAGTTCCCCATCACTTGAGCATATGCTCGAGTGGTCTTCAATTGTTCTAAGTCCGAAATCCTTCATGTTCTTTGGAAGGTTGTTCTCGAGTTCCCTTTTTACCACATTGTTCATTTCGTAGGTCATTAAAGAACCAATTAGTTTTTCGAGTATAAGTTTGTTTAGGTTTTTAGCCTCTTGTATGGCCATTACTTTAGAGTCCCAAGTTTTAGAAAGTGATCGTAAAATCTTGTTTACAAGTTCAAAATCTGAAAAACTTCTACCAAGTGCTTTTAAACCATTGACGATATCCGTAAAACGGGTGTACATATCAACAACGGTTTCACTTGGTTTTATATGAAATAATTCAAAATCATGTATTAAAATATTAATCTTTGAAACTTTTAATCTACTAGTGCCTTCGTGTGTGGTTTTAAGAATTTACCAAATATCGAAAGTCGTTTCACACAAAGAAACCAGATTGAATTCGTTTTTGTCTAAGGCACAAAATAGAGCATTCATAGCTCTAGCATTTAGTGAAAACGTCTTCTTCTCCAAATCATTCCAATTGTTCATTGGAAGAGAAGACCTTTAAAATCTGTTTTCGACCATATTCTATAAATTTAAATTAATCGAAAGCAAGAAAACTCTCATTCGAGTTTTCCAATAAATGTAGTTCGTCCCATTGAAAAAGGGGGGACGAATGAGAGAAAGTCCCTCTTGAAAGCCGAAAAGAGTCATTTCTCTTGGGTGTTAAACCAAATGAGAAATCACGAGGCTCTGATACCAATTGTTAGGAATGGAGTCGGCATTAAGAGGGGGGGTGAATTAGTGCAGCGGTAAAGTCGTCTTCAAAAAACCTTTCGTTTCTATAAAACTGTTTATGTTGAAAACCGATTTCGGAAAGTGTTTAACTTTAAAACGTTTGCAAGAATATAATGAGCAAGTGAAGTAAGTAAATCAGTTTGCAATGCGAGAATTAAAAGCAGAACAAGAATGCAAACCGATTTATAGTGGTTCAGTCGTTGTGACCTACATCCACTCTGCCAATTCCTCTTTCATCGAGGCCATCGGCATCCACTATCGATCTTCCTTTAATAGACAAAGATCAACCTCCTTCTTACACCCCTCTTCTCTTTTTCACGGGTTTCGGAGACAATCCTTACTAGCACTCACTCCTCTCTTACAAAATTTTAAACTTAGAGTGGAGGAGGGAATTTCTAAAGGGATTGCAACAGTGTTTCTTCACTTTTAAACTCTCTGTGCTTGTGTATCTTAACCAGGGATGAGAGGGGTATTTATAGGCCTCAAGTTGATTCAAACTTGGAGCTTGAAAATATCTCATCCCGGGTTTCCTGAGTCCGGGCGGTACCACCGCCAATGTCAGTCCGACACTGATACTGCACTGGGCGGTACCACCGCCTAGTCTGGCAGTACCACCACCTGACACTGGGTGGTACCACCGTCCAGAATGGCGGTACCACCACCTGCAGCCTCTCGGAGGTTGTGTTTGGGTGGTACCACCGCCTGACACAGTCTCGGAGACTATGCCATGACGGTGTCACCTCTTGGGGCACTGTTTGGGCCCAACACAATTCTTACATGGGGCCAATTGGCCCATAATTGGGTTGGCCTAATTCCAATCCAATTACGTGCTAACTACGAAATCTATGACATACTTAAGCTAAACAAGTTCGTAAGTCTTGGTTTTTTCCGACGATCTTCCAGCGAACTTCCGACGATCTCTCGGCAATGTTCCAGCGGACTCCCGGCAAGCTCCTGGACTTCACAACGATCTTCTTGGCAAGTTTTGACGAGCTTCTCTGGCAAGCTCTGAGACTTCTCGGCTGGTTCCAACAGAACTTCCGACAAATGTCCGGACTTCCGACGAACTCTCGAACTCCCAACGAAATCACATCATTGACTTCGGGACTTCATTTTGCTTCATGCCTTGCTATCGTAGTTAATCCTGCAAATGTAAAACACACTTTGATCTAGACAATTAATACTAAGCATTAATTATGTTGTCTGGCATGTCATTGGTACCTCGACGCTTCGTCCGATTCTTCGGTGCATCATCCTCTCTTACGGCCTATTACCCAATCGGATAGTTGACTCTGCAACTTCGATATTCTTAGCGCAATATCCGCTCTTCTTGGCCTGATGCCCGAATCCATGGCCCGAAGCCTTTTGTCGATACGTCGATCGATCCTTCGGCTCGACATCCAATCATCTGACATGTTTTCCTCCGGCCCAACATGATTCTTCCTGCTTTAATTATCTCATCCTGATCATAGCATCATACGTCACTCAAAACACAGATTAAATTATAAATACTCATCAATTGGTTTCATCATCAAAATCCAAGATTCAACATATAGTACCATCAATAGTAACTGAATACCACAAGCTTCACAAAAACCTTTGATTTCCTTTGATGTGAATTCTACTCCATGATTCAATCGTAAAACTTTGATAGCGTAGCTACTTTGGTTCTCCATTTATGCTTCGAACTTCTTGAATGATTCAAAATCCTCGAATTTCTCCTTTAGGAAATGAACCCATGTTTTTCTCCTAAAATTATCAATGAATGTTAGAAAATGATGATACTTACTATAAGAAGTTGATGATATTAATCCACATATATCGGGTGTGGATTAGCTCAAAGGCCTCTTTGTATAATTTGTTGATTCATTTGGAAAAATCTTCCTTAGTTATTTCCTAAGAATACATGCTTTATAAAATTGATTTAGAGAGTTAACGTATGGTAGTCCTTCCACCATCCTTTTGTTTGAAAATAAGTTGAGTGCACCAAAGTTAAAATGTTCAAGCCTTAAGTATCGTATCTAAGAGCTATCTTTTAAGCTAACATTTTAGCATTTATCGTCAACATGCTTTATGTTAAATAATTTTTTTTAGTCATTTGCACTTGCACAATTGTCTTTGTTTTTTAATTTTTTAGTGTGAGAGTTATATTCTCCATGTGCGCATTATATCCTTCCTTCAAAAGTTATCTTAAACTTAAAATGTTTATCTTCATGTTAAGCATGTAATAGACATTAGCAATAAAATGATGATTCTATTTTTGGCTTACATAAGAATTTTATCTTTTTCCTTTATTTCCACCCTTGAGAAGTCTCCAAAAAATACTTGTCTATTGACTTCTTCATCTAGCTCCATAAATATATACTTTCGCCCACACATATGATTGCTTGCTCTACTATCCAATTAGCAAAGGTCTTCCTTTTATACTAGTAATAAAATAAAATCATCCTCTTTTTCATCCTTTTTTACATAGCTAGTTTTCTCAACAACTTGGTTAGAATCATTATACCAATATTATGATGAATTATGACCAATCTTATCATAAGTATAATAATAAAATTTGGATTTGTTATACCTTCTTCCTCTTGAAGAACCACCTCTTTCACCTTCTTTCTTAAGGTATTCTTTATCATCATTGTTGTGTTGTGCTTATTCTTGGCCTCTACCATGCCTAGGATCATGACCATTATGTCTTTATGTTCTTTCTCCTTTAATATCTTCATTCTTATCTTTAAGAAAAAGATTGCTTTGAAGAACTTGTTCTATTTATTCTTGTTTTTTTTGTATTATTTGTTTACGAGCTTATAAGGAGCTCATAAGCTCATCAATGGTCATGACTTCAAGATCCTTTGATTCTTCAATGGCCATTATAAAATAGTCAAACTTTGTATCCAATGATCTTAGGAATTTCTCCACTACTAGATTATCTAGTAATATATCATCATTTTTTCTTAGTTAGTTGACAATGACCAAGATTATTATGAAGTAGTCGAAATGGACTCCGTCTCCTTCATCTTCAATGCTTTAAACTTACCCCTTAGATTTTGGAATCGTACCTTCTTCACCTTTTCTATTCTTATAGGAATTTTAAAAGATTTCTTATGCTTGCTTGAAGTTGGTAGTGATGACGATCTTTTCGAATGTTCCTTCATCAAGCCATTGATAGATCAAGAAAAGAGTTTTCTTTTCTCTCTTTCTCACGTCTCTTGAGGAATCTTTTTGACTCCTCATAAGTATAGCTTTATCTTGGGGCTCAATGTATCCTTTTTCTACTTCTCCCACACATCTTGTGATCCAAGTAAGGTTTTCAATCGATGCTCTAATTTTTATAATTGTTAGTGGGACAAAAGATAGTGAATGACATGTTGGTAGTCATCTTGACTTTGACACTACTTTGTTAGAAATTGTATAGAGTTGTGGAAGAAGAGTGGTTGAGGAAGAAGATACAAGTCTAACTTTGTTGGGTTCAAATATTTAAGTCTATGATCATAATGACATTCTCTTCTTTATTTATAAGAGATGAGAGTATAAGACTATATTCATAAAAGATAAAAAAGTAAGGATTCCCTAACTTTGAAGATGATATCTTTTCTCTTTATAAGACATCTTGACAACTCCTTAGATATATGAACTTATGAGGGATTATAATATCTTTCAAGAGGATTTTACCTTCTTCTAAAATATCTAAGATATTCTTCAACTTTAAAAAAGATTCATGCCTTTTTATTAATTTCAAAATCTTTTTTCATCCAAGATGATCAAGTAAAACAATCTTTGAATAAATTAAGCTTAATCTCAACATATGCTTCCCACGTCACTAGTGATGAAGGCATTCAACATGGGGGGGGAGGAGCTGGCAAACAGCATGGAGGAGCACATGATATTCAAGGGGTGAGGCTCAAGGTGGGCGATGTGGTGAAGGTGATGATGTACCTGGCCAATGATGAGTCTCGATATGTGAGTGGGCACAACTTTGTCATGGACAGGCAATTCTTGACTAGAAACCCCTTGTCGAGCTTGGCTTGCTACTCCATCTCCAAACATGAGTAATGTTAAGTGACATGCTACTACTGTGTTTGATTTCTTTATGCATGATTGCTTCCCCCAGCAATAATATATAAGGTTCTATATTCACCAACAAAATAAGTTTCTTGATTTGGGTTATAACAAACAGTAGATTCTATCTATTATCCTTTCATTGGTAGACGATATGTGAAAATTTTAAAAAAGATATGAAAAAAAAGATATTCTCCCATTATCATACTTGTGACAAGTTCGAATATTAGCTCGGATGTTAGACATAGGCTAACACCGAACCCCTAACCCCTGACAGCTTTTCAAGTCAAATAATAGTGAATATATCAAAAAATTCTATGATGTGGTTCATAAATTTTTCTTCCCAAACATAAACTTTTATCATAAACCTTGTATCTTCTTCTTCTCTATATTTTGGTAGTGATGGGTTCATATAACATATGAGTGAGGAGAGGCATCGAGGACCTTCATATAATACTTAGGAATGACTTGTCATCAGAACAATCTTCCTTTCAAAATCTCCATCAAAGGTCCTTTATTTCATCCTTGATGTTACAAAATTCATGAACCTAATTAAATCTTAATACTCAATGGAATATTATAAATCTATAATCAAAATTTCATTATCTTCATATGCAACATGGGCATTACCAATTATCATGTTTATCATGATCATGTGTTTAAGAAGCATTCATAGGGATGAAAAATATGTTGTCAAAAAGCCCTATTCCAAAATTTTACATTTTGGGGCATGTAATAATTTCTGTGAAGTCATGTAATAATTGTTCGATTTGCATTAAGGATTTGTGCTATAGGACATTTTTTAATCTGATCTTGACTGATGAACGGTTAATGATTGCAAATACATTTTTTTCTCGTTTGTTTACTAGCAGCAATAAATCCCATTTAAAATGAATTTATAATGAAAATTTTTTATACATATTTATTATTGTACATTTGAAAATAGCAGTTGAATCTCGTATTTTGATGATAAACCACTTGATATGTATTTATAATTTAAACTGCATTTTGAGTGATGCAGGTCTACTCGATCAGGATTAGACAGTTAACGCAGGAGGAATTGATGTTGCGCCGGAGGAGATCACATCAAGATATTGGACGGCAGAAGGCTTCGGACATCGGGCATCGGGCCAAGGAGAACGAAATTGCGCCAAGGATATCGGGGTTGCGGAGGTCAACCGTCGATTGGGCAACAAGCCGCAAGAGAGGACGATGCACCGAAGAATCGGACGAAGTGCCAACCAATGACGTGCTGGGCAACAGAATGTCAATTCGCGTTGTAATAATTGTCTAGATCGGAGTAGAGTTTTAGCTTATGTGTGCAGGATTAACTACGATAACGACGAAGACATAAAGCAAAACAAAGTGTCGAAGTCAAGCACGAAGGATTCATTGCGAGTTCGAGAGTTCGACAGAAGTCCGAAGGTTCGTCGGGAATGCTGCCGGAACTAGCCGAGAATGAGTAGGGAGCTTGCCGAAGGGTTTTTCGGAAGCTCGCCGGAAGGTTCGTTGGAAGTTCGCGGAGCTCGTCGAGAAAGATCGGAGCTTGCTGAAGAAGCTTGTTGGAACTCGTCAAGATCAAATCGTGAAGTCTAGGAGCTTGCCGGGAGTCCGCAGAATGGTTTCCGAGAGTTTATCGGAAAACCGTCGGAAGTTCCCCGGAAGAAGTCTTGACTTACGGACTTTGTAATAGCTTAGAAAATATCTTTAAATTCGTAGTTAGCATGTTACTTAGGGTTAGGATTAGGTGTTAATCCTATAAACCAAGTAGGGGCCAATTGGGCTCTAGTTCGGACTGGTTTGGGCCAATTTTGGAGCCCAACCAGTGAGCTGAAATAGTGTAGGCGGTGGCACCGCCTGGGCTGGGTGGTGGCACCGCCCATCACCCGAGAGCTGGGCGGTGGCACCGCTTGGCTGGGCGGTGGCACCGCCAGCATCGGGAACCAAAGAGAATTCAAATTTTGGAGCCCAAATTTGAATCCTCTTGAGGCCTATAAATACCCCTCAAATCTCAGATGAGATCACAACCTTTTGAAAAGCAATAGTTTGAGTTAAGAGCCTTAGAATAGTCTTTGCAAGCCTTGTTTTTCATATTGCTTAAGTGTTCACCTCCTCCCATCTTGTTGAAAAGAATTGTAAGAGTGTGAACCACTTGTAAAGGTTGTAAGAGGGGTATTAATCCTTCCCCTACAAGAAATTTGCTAGTGGAAGTTGGAAGCCTCTTCGAAGAAGGCTTCGCAAGTGGATGTAGGTCATTTTGACCGAACCACTTTAAAAACTGCTACATTATCTGGTTTGCATCCTACTCTTGCCATTTACATACTGCAAACTTCTCTACTTAGTTACTATGCTTCCATACGTTTCTAAGTTATCAAGCTTCTAAAATCGGTTTCCATTGATATTGCTTTTCATCGTACAAAAGATTTATCAAAACTGAAGTTTTAATCCGCTGCACTAATTCACCCCCCCTCTTAGTGTCGCTCCGATCCTAACAATTGGTATCAGAGCCCGGTATTTCTCATTTCGGATTTACACCCGAGAGAAATGGCTCTTCATGGCTTTCAAGAGGGCTTATCGATTTTTCGTCCACCGTTGTTTAACGGATTGGACTACACTTATTAGAAAACTCGAATGAGAGTTTTCTTGATTTCTATGAATTTGGATTTATGGAATATCATTGAAAACAGTTTTTAACTTCCCTCTAAACCGATGAACGAATGGTCAGATTTGGAGAAGTATTTTTCTTTAAACGCAAAGGCTATGAATGCCTTATTTTGTGCTTTGGACAAAATTGAGTTCAATCATATTTCAACGTGCGAAACGGCTTTTGATATTTGGCGAATACTTGAAATCACGCACGAGGGAACTAGTAAAGTCAAAGACTCGAAAGTTAACTTTTTATTGCATGATTTTGAGCTTTTTCGAATGCAACCAAGCGAGACTATAGGCAACATGTACACCTGTTTCACGGATGTCATCAATAATCTAAGTGTTCTTGGTAAATCTTTTTCGAATTTTGATCTCGTGAGCAAGATCTTAAGATCCCTTCCAAAAAGGTGGGATCCTAAAATAACCGCAATACAATAAATAAAATATTTAAATATTTTTTCACTTGAAGAACTAATTGGTTCATTGATGACATATGAAATGGTTCACAATAGACATGATGAACATGATGAACAAAATCACCTTCCAAAGAACTGGAAGGATTTGGAACTCCGGACAAATGAATACCACTTGAGCGATGACTCAAGTGATGAGGACAATGTTGAACTTGAACTTCGAACACTAAATCTTAATAAGTTTATTAAACAAAAATCTAAAATAAATAATGAACTTGAACGGAGGAAGAGGCCAAAGAAGAGGAAGGCAACCAAGGATGAATCAAAAACTTCCAAAGGCGAAACGGCGAATTGGGCTTTGACGGGCTTCGACTACAAGGTGAGTAACTCAACTCTCTTGAATTATTTTGAAATTACTTAAAGCCCTTCATAAGTGCTTAATTTAGATAGTAGGAATAGGAAATAAAAAAATTGTTTTTCAAAAATCATATCATGTTTTTCTTTGTAGCATCTTTGAAAAATTAAATCATGAAAAGTATATTGCAAAGGTTTCATGCATGTTATGTTTTGAAATGTTGAATGATGTAATATTAGGGATGATAATATGATATGTGATAATGCTTAGGATTAATCCATACATATGTATACGTCATGCATGAGTTTTTGAAGTAAATGTTGATTTGAACCTCTCATTTTAGATTAATATGCTTTTGGTCTAATTGTTGTTATGATGAATTAAGATGACATTCTCGTGACATATTAAGATGACATAGTGCATGTACATCTATGTATGAATTTCTTGATAGTCTTTTGATGATAGACGTGATATCATGATGTGTTTGGTCTTAACGGCTTCATAACGAAACTTATGTTTCAATTTTAAATGATGATACTTGTTTTCACAAAAAGACTTGAATACCCTCACATGAAATCAATTGAATGAAATGGAAATAATTTTCTATCCTATTGAGATTAATGAATTTATTTTACCAATCTTGTGAATCTCATGAAAATAAACATGATGAATATTTTATAAATGAGTTGTCTTATAAGATTTTGCCTTTACGTCTTGAACTTTCATGCTTATATTGATTTGGCATATAAAGACTAAGGCATGCTTAGATGAAAAAGAATCACTTAAAAAATGCTTTTCCCATCTGATCGAGATTAATGATTTCATGATATTTTATGAATCTCGAAATTGATTTTGATGACTTGATTATGAGTTTCAAGTTACCGATTTGATTTGAATAAGTTTTATTTAAATCATAATCTTGATCTTGCAAAATTGGAATCACAAATAATATCTTTTAGTATTCATGAATTAATACTCACAATATGAAAGTATTGGTATTCATGACTTGAATTTGATTGAAACATTGCATGCTTAAATTAATCATTCTCCTATGTTTCAAAAATTCTTTAAAAGCCTTATGAGATGACTGAAAATTAATTTGTTTTATGATGAATCACGAATCATGACTTGATCTATGATATTGATATATTGGTTGTATAATTCTTTTGCTCTATTAAAAGGATTTATTGAATGAATCATGTCCTTCTTGAATTTTCTTGATATCATGACATGATTTTGTAAGTTGGCTTGTATAATGATTAAAATCTTTTGGCCATTGATTTCTCCCTTCTTTTCGGTAATGACAAAGGGGGAGAAATATATGAATTGATACTATGAGTGCCATATTTGAATGATAAATAGATGAATTAATGCTATAAGTGTCATATTTGAATTTGAATTATGTTAAGATATCAAAAGAAGCTTGCATCGAAATATATGGTAAATTGATAATCGAAATGCTATGATTGCCATATGCCATGTTAAGATATCAAGAACTTGCATTGTAATTTTACTTGCTGATATCTTGTCATGTGATGAAATGCTACGATTTGTTGCTAAAATGATGCATGCAATACTTATGCTTTTTATGTGATGTATTACATATGATGTGAATCATGATTAATATTGCCTTAATTTGAATTCAAGGTTTATCTCAATTATGGAATTTTTAAATAAGAATGATTACTCACCTTTGTCATGATTTAGAATTTGACATAAAGGGTCTTCTCTTCCTTTTGACAATGACTAAGGGGGAGATAGCTAGCTTGCACAATTCAAGAAGAAAGCAAAAATTACACTTCTCAAAAGAGAAGAAATTGCTATCTTGAACATCACCGAGAATTGCTAGCTTGAAACATCAAGAAAATGTAAAAATGTGCTATCGTGCCTATCTCAAGAAAAGCAAATATGCCAACTTGCATATATTTGAATTTGCTAGCTTATAAAACTTGCATATTTCAAGAAGCAAGAGTTGCTTTCTTGAACATCTCTAAATTGCAAGTTTGCAAGTTCTAAAATGTTGTAAAATTGCTAGATTGCATGATGATAAAAATTTAATATTATGTTTTTCAAGCAATGAGTTGAACCCATATAACAAACACTTGATTGTGGTACTTCTCCTTTTTGTTGATGACAAAGGGGGAGAAGTATGTTGATGACATGACATGTGATGTATAAGTTTATGCATATGTTCATGAAGATGTGTTGCAAGTATTCATGATGAATATTGCAATGACTTGAATTCAGTTTGAATTCAAGGTTCTATCAATATGGCATATTGATAGGGGGAGTTTGTTTAAACTCCGGGAGCTAAGGTTAACTCCATCTTCAAGTGGTTGTCATCATCAAAAAGGGGGAGATTATTGAATCTCGTATTTTGATGATGAAACCACTTGATATGTGTTTATAATTTAAACTGCATTTTGAGTGATGCAGGTCTACTCGATCAGGATTAGACAGTTAACGCAGGAGGAATTGATGTTGCGCCGGAGGAGATCACATCAAGATATTGGACGGCAGAAGGCTTCGGACATCGGGCATCGGGCCAAGGAGAGCGAAATTGCACCAAGGATATCGGGGTTGCGGAGGTCAACCGCCGATTAGGCAACAAGCCGCAAGAGAGGACGATGCACCGAAGAATCGGACGAAGCGCCAACCAATGACGTGCTGGGCAACAGAATGTCAATTCGCGTTGTAATAATTGTCTAGATCAGAGTAGAGTTTTAGCTTATGTGTGCAGGATTAACTACGATAACGACGAAGGCATAAAGCAAAACAAAGTGTCGGAGTCAAGCACAAAGGATTCATTGCTAGGATTAGGTGTTAATCCTATAAACCAAGTAGGGGCCAATTGGGCTCTAGTTTGGACTGGTTTGGGCCAATTTTGGAGCCCAACCAGTGAGCTGAAATAGTGTAGGCGGTGGCACCGCCAGATTTGGCAGTGGCACCGCCCAACACCCGAGTGTTGAATCTCGTATTTTGATGATGAAACCACTTGATGTATGTTTATGATTTAATCTGCGTTTTAAGTGACGCAGGATACTTCGATCAGGATGAGACAATTAAAGCAGGAAAATCATGTTGGGCCGGAGGAACATGTTAGAAGATTGGACGTCGGGCCGGTGGATCGGTCGACGTATCGACAGAAGGCTTCGGGCCGTGGACTCGGGCATCGGGCCAAGAAGAGCGGGTATTGTGCCAAGGATATCAGAGTTGCAGAGTAAACTGGCCGATTGGGCATTAGGCCGCAGAAGAGGACGATGCACCGAAGAATCGGACGAAGCGTCGAGGGACCAATGACATGCCGGACAACTTGGTTAATTGCTTAGGATTAATTGTCTCGATCGAAGTTTTTGTTTTACATGTGCAGGATTAACTACGATGAAAGTAAGACATGTAGCTGGAGTTGCACTGGAGTCAAGACTATGATCACGTTGGGAGTTCGAGAGTTCGACGGAAGTTCCGACGGTCGTCGGAGGTTTTGCGGGAACAAATCCGAGAAGTCCAGAAGCTTGCCAAAGAAGCTCGTCGAAACTCGCCAAGATCAAATCGTGAAGTCTAGGAGCTTGCCGGGAGTCCGCAGAATGGTTTCCGAGAGTTTATCGGAAGACCGCCGGAAGTTCACCGGAAGCTCGCCGGAAGAAGTCTTGACTTGTGGACTTTTTAATAGCTTAAGAAATGTCTTTAAATTCGTAGTTAGCATGTTAATTAGGGTTAGGATTAGGTGTTAATCTTATAACCCGGTTAGGGGCCAATTGGGCCCGAATTCGGACTGGTTTGGGCCAAGTTTAGAGCCCAACCAATGATCTGAAATAGTGCCAAGAGGTGCAACCGCCCAGGCCAGGAGGTAGCACCGCCTGGGCTAAGTCTCCCAGTGAGGCTGGGCAGTGCAACCGCCCCAGCCAGGAGGTGGCACCGCCTGGGCTCAGTCTCCAAGCGAGACTGGGCGGTGCAACCTCTCCTGACAGGAGGTGGCACCGCCTGAGCTCAGTCATCGAGCTCTGCCAGGCGGTGCAACCGCTCCAGTCAAGAGGTGCAATCGCCTGAGCTCAGTCTTCGAGCTCTGGCAGAGAGGTGCAACCGCCCCTGACAGAGGTGGCACCGCCCAGAGGCTCAGTCTTCGAGCTCTGCCAGGCGGTGCAACCGCCCTAGTCAGGAGGTGCAACCGCCTGATCCCAGAATTCCGGGAATTGACAGTTTTGAGCTCCAAATTTGAACTGGGTTGGGGCCTATAAATACCCCACCCATTCAGCACTGAGATAGCAAGAACTTACCCGAAATCTTGATATTTTTCAGTGATTTTTAGAGCTCAAAATTGTTGTAAAGGCCAAAAGTTCTCCTTCCTCTTTTCTTCCAAGTTCTGAGATGTAAAGAGAGGAGAGAAATTTCAGTAAGAGTTGTCTCCTAAGCCCGTCAAAAGGAGTGAAACTGTAAAAGGGTGGTTGGCCTTCGCCTATTGAAGGAAGGCCTCTAGTTGACGTCGGTGACCTCGTCGGTGGAGGAAGCCAAAAGTGGAGTAGGTCAAGATTGACCGAACCACTCTAAATCTCGGTTTGCATTTACTTTGAGCATTTTATCTTTACTGCAAACCTCCTTAATAGCTTACTGTCTGTTGAATCTCGTATTTTGATAATGAAACTACTTGATATATGTTTATGATTTAATATGTGTTTTGAGTGACGCAGGATGCTTTGATCAGGATGAGACAATTAAAGCAGGAAAATCAAGTTGTGCCGGAGGAACATGTCAGAAGATTGGACGTTGGGCCGGTAGATCGGTCGACGTATCGACAGAAGGCTTCGGGCAGTGGACTCGGGCATCGGGCCAAGAAGAGCGGTTATTGTGCCAAGGATATCGGAGTTGCGGAGTCAACTGGCCGATTGGGCAATAGGCCGCAGGAGAGGACGATGCGCCGAAGAATCAGACGAAGCGTCGAGGGACCGATGACATGCCGGACAACTTGGTTAATTGCTTAGGATTAATTGTCTCGATCGAAGTTTTGTTTTAATTGTGTAGGATTAACTATGATAACGATGAAGACATAAAGCGAAACAAAGTGTCGGAGTCAAGCGCGAAGGATTTGTTGCGAGTTCAAGTGTTCGACGGAAGTCCGAAGGTTCGTCGGGAATGCTACCGGAACTAGCCGAGAATGAGTTGGGAGCTTGCCGAAGGGTTTTTCGGAAGCTCGCCGGAAGGTTCGTTGGGAGTTCGCGGAGCTCGCCGAGAAAGATCGAAGCTTGCCGAAGAAGCTCATTGGAACTCGCTAAGAACAAATCGTGAAGTCTAGGAGCTTACCGGGAGTCCGCAGAATGGTTTCCGAGAGTTCATCGGAAGACCGCCGGAAGTTTGCCGGAAGCTCGCCAGAAGAAGTCTTGACTTGCGAACTTTGTAATAGCTTAGAAAATGTCTTTAAAATCATAGTTAGCACATTAATTAGGGTTAGGATTAGGTGTTAATCCTATAACCCAAGTAGGGGCCAATTAGGCCCAAGTTCGGACTGGTTTGGGCCAAGTTTGGAGCCAAACCAAGTGAGCTGAAATAGTGAAAGAGGTGGCACCGCCCCAGCCAAGAGGTGGCACCGCCTGGGCTAAGCCTCCCAGCGAGACTGGGCGGTGCAACCTCCCCAGCCAGGAGGTGGCACCGCCTGAGCTCAGTCTTCGAGCAAGACTGGGCGGTGCAACCTCCCTGACAGAGAGGTGGCACCGCCTGAGCTCGGTCTTCGAGCTCTGGCAGAGAGGTGCAACCGCCTCAGTCAAGAGGTGGCACCGCCTGGGCTCAGTCTTCGAGCTCTGCCAGGCGGTGCAACCTCTCCAGTCAAGAGGTGCAACCGCCTGATCCCGGAATTCCGGGATTTGATCGTTTTGAGCTCCAAATTTGAATTGGGTTGGGGCCTATAAATACCCCACCCATTCAGCACTGAAAAGATACAGATCCACACCGAATTCTTGATCTTTTCAGTGACTCTAAGAGCTCAAATTTGTGTAAAGTCCTAAAGTTCTCCTCTTTTCTGTTCTTCAAGTCTTGAGTTGTAAAGAGAGGAGAGAAAGGATCTGTAAGGGTTGTCTCCTGAGCCCGTCAAAAGGAGAGAAACTGTAAAAGGGCAGTTGGCCTTCGCCTATTGAAGGAAGGCCTCTAGTTGACGTCGGTAACCTCGCCGGTGGAGGAAGCCAAAAGTGGAGTAGGTCGAGACTGACCGAACCACTCTAAATCTCTGGTTTGCATTTATTTTGAGCACTTTATCATTACTGCAAACCTCCTACATAACTACTGCTCTCTGCGCTTTTACGAACAAGTTTCTAAGTTCTAATCTTTCTGAATCTGCATTCTGACGTAAAAAGGTGTTTTCGTACGATCTTTACATTGCAGCTTACATTTACGTCTTGAATCTGTTTATAACTGCGAACTGTCTTCTGCGCTTTTACGAACAAGTTTCTGAGCAGTTTACGTTTACGTCTTGATTCTATTTATAACTGCAAACTGTCTTTTGCACTTTTACGAACGAGTTTCTGTGCAGTTTACATTTACGTTTTGATTCCATTTATAACTGCAAACTGTCGTCTATACTTTTACGAACGAGTTTCTGTGCAGTTTACGTTTACGTCTTGATTCCATTTATAACTGCAAACTGTCATCTGCGCTTATACGCCAACTGCGTTTAGACGCAAAATGCGTTTAGACGTAAACTGTGTTTGGACGTAAACTGTGTTTAGACGCAAACTGCGTTTACACATAAACTGCGCTTAGACGCAAATTGCGGTTAGACGCTAACTGCATTTAGACGCAAACTACGTTTAGACGTAAACTGCGCCTAGACGCAAACTGTGTTTAGATGAAAACTGCATTTAGACGTAAACTACGCCTAGACGCAAACTGTGTTTAGACGCAAACTGCGCTTAGACGTAAACAGTGTTTGGACGCAAACTGTGTTTAAACGCAAAATGCGCTTAGACGCAATCTGCATTTAGACGCAAACTGCATTTAGACGCAAAACTGCATTTAGACGCAAACTGCGCAAACTGCACTTAGATACAAACTGTGAATCGGCTTTTGCATCATAATAATTTTTCTGTATCAAACGAACGCAGCTTTCGTTTTTAATCGCTGTAAGATTTTCGGTGCACTAATTCACCCCCCCCCCCCCCTCTTAGTGCTCTCGATCCTAACAATTGGTATCAGAGCAGGGTATTTCTCATTTCGGATTTACACCCGAGAGAAATGGCTCTTCAAGAGGGCTTTTCGATCTTTCGTCCACCGTTCTTTAACGGATTGGACTACACTTATTGGAAAACTCGAATGAGAGTTTTCTTGATTTCTCTAAATCTGGATTTATGGAATATCGTTGAAAATAGTTTTCAACTTCCCTCTAAACCGACGAACGAATGGTCGGATTTGGTGAAGAAGTATTTCTCTTTAAACGCAAAGGCTATGAATTCCTTATTTTGCGCTTTGGACAAAAATGAGTTCAATCGGGTTTCTTTGTGCGAAACGGCTTTCGATATTTGGCGCACTCTTGAAATCACGCACGAGGGAACTAGTAGAGTCAAAGACTCGAAAGTTAATATTTTACTGCATGATTTCGAGCTTTTTCATATGAAACCAAGCGAAACCGTTGTTGACATGTACACCCGTTTTACGGATGTCGTCAATGGTTTAAAATCACTTGGTAAAAGCTTTTCGGACTTTGAACTCGTTAACAAAGTTTTGCGCTCACTTTCTAAAACTTGGGATTCAAAAGTAACTGCTATTCAAGAATCGAAAAACTTGAACCAATTTCCACTTGAAGGACTAATTGGTTCATTGATCACATATGAAATGGTGCACAATGCACATGATGAACATGTTGAACACAATTACCTTCCAAAGAACAGGAAGGATTTGGAACTCTGGATAAATGAATGCCACTTGAGCGATGACTCAAGTGATGAGGACAATGATGAACAAAACAACCTTCCAAAGAACAGGAAGGATTTGGGACATAGAACATTTGAAGACCACTCGAGCATAAGCTCAAGTGATGGTGAACTTAAACTACAAATGAAACGAAAATTAAAAAGCAAAAAGAATCAAACTACTTGCTTTAAACGCAAGAAGAAGAACAAAAATTGGGATGAATCGAGCTCCTCCGAAGAAGAGAAAGTCAACAAAAGCAAGGCGGCAAACTACGCCTTAACAGCCTACAATGATGAGGTAATCGAAATCCCCCTAATTTATTTTGAAATTACTTGATGCTTTCATGATGTATTTTTCTCTTTTAGTTTAGAATTAATTTTCTTAAAAATTACATGTTAAAAAAAAAATTATTATGATCATACTAAGTAATTTCGAAAATGATAATATTTTATGATAAACAAATAAAATGATCTTGATTGAAAATATGAAATCATGGTTAAGAAGTAATAATGTGCATTACGTTGATTTCCATTGTTATTTCTCGATTTTGATTAAAGATCATGTTTGATTTGAAGAAATGCATAATGATGAAATTAAATATTTCGATTAACAATTTTATGCATGAGATTTTAAGCCGATAATAAGCATGTGTTATTCTCATGAGTATATTTGAAAAACTATGGCAAAAATGTGCTCGAATGCATGAACGTGTTAAGATTATTTTTCGGACATTCTTGATTCAATGTTCAAAACACTTAATTGCCATGATGATTTTACACTATAACATGTTGGAAATTATATGTTTTGGATACATAAATTTTTATGATCATGAGCATGTTTTATCTTCATAATTGAACTTGAAAATCTATAGCAAAATCTTATCCGAATGCATGAAAGTACTAATTTCATTTTCGGATTCACTTAACAATTGGTATCCTAACAATCGGATTTTCTCATACACTTTTGAAAATTATTTTTCTAAAATGGATTTGATGAAATGATTCCTGCTTATAAATTCCATCTTGAAATATGAATGATAGTGTCTTTGCTTGCAAAGATTTGTTTCACATACATATCTCCTATGATTCATGTGCAGAAAAAGAATTTATAAATCATAATACAATGAGATTTCTTATGCAAAAATAAAGTGCTTTTGTGATTTTTTGCTAAAGAGAATAATTATTAAAATCATGATCTTGATAATTATAACATGAAGCTCTTTATAGATCAAGATCGTTCATTATGCTCCCTACATTTATCAAAAAGGAGTTCTTCAAATGAAATGCAACTTGTCTTTTGATTTCATGATATTTTGTGAATTTCGAAATTAATTTTAATGACTTGATTATGAGTTTCAAGTTGACGATTTGATTTGAATAAGTTATGTCTAAATCATAATCATGATCTTGCAAAATTAAAATCACAAATAATATCTTTTGGTATTCATGAATTGATACTCACAATATGAAAGTATTGGTATTCATGACTTGATTATGATTGAAACATTACATGCTTAAATTAATCATTCTTCTATGTTTCAAAAATTCTTTAAATGCCTTATGTGATGACTGAAAATTAATTTGCTTTATGATGAATCACGAATCATGACTTGATCTATGATATTAAAATATTTTAATCATGATTCTTGGTTATATAATTCCTTTGCCCTATTAAAAGAATTTGTTGAATGGATCATGTCCTTTTTGAACTTTCTTGATATCATGACAAGATTTTGTAATATGGCCTATATAATAATTAAAAAATTTTGGTCATTGATTACTCCTTTCTTTTCGACAAAAACAAAGGGGAGAAAGCTTTTGCTAGTTAGAACATGCAAAGAAAAGCAAGTGCAATCTTGCACATGAAGCAAGTGTTGAATTGCCATGATTGAACCTAAGAATCTTGCTATGCTTTTGTGCTTATATGTTGTGATGAAATGCTACTATTTGTTGCTAAAATGATGCATGCAATACTTATGCTTTCTACGTAATGTATTGCATATGATATGAACCTTGATTAAAATTGCCTTGATTTGAATTCAAGGTTTATCTCAATTATGGAATTTTGAAATAAGAATGATTACTCACCTTTGTCATGATTTAGAAATTGACAGAAGGGGTTTTCCCTTCTTTTTGACAATGACTAAGGAGGAGATAACTTGCATGCACAATTCAAGAAGAAAGCAAATTTTCACTTCTCAAAAGAGAAGAAATTGCCATCTTGAACATCTTAAGAAACAAAAAGAACAAAGGTGCTATCTTGCCTATCTCAAGAAGCAAAACATGCTAACTTGCGCATCTAGCAAAGTGGACAAAATTTTCATATTTCAAGAAGCAAGAGTTGCCTTCTTGAACATCTCTAATTTGCTAGCTTGCATGATGTAGAACTTGCTATCTTGAACATCTCTAATTTTCATACCAAGTGCTATCTTGTATGCTATAAAACTTGCATATCTAAAACTTGATAGCTTGAATATTCTAAGAATGATTCAACACTTGCTATATTTTCTAGCAAAATTGCATGATGATAAAACTTGATATTATGTTTTTCATGCAATGAGTTGAACCAATATCACAAACACTTGATTGTGATACTTCTCCTTTTTGTTGATGACAAACGGGGGGAAGTATGTTGATGAAAGTATGTTGATGAAATGACATGTGATGCATAAGTTTATGCGTATGTTCATGTTGACGTGTTGCAAGTATTCATGATGAATATTGCAATGACTTGAATTCAGTTTGAATTCAAGGTTCTATCAATATGGCATATTGATAGGGGGAGTTTGTTTAAACTCCGGGAGTTAAGTTTAACTCCGTCATCAAGTAGTTGTCATCATCAAAAAGGGGGAGATTGTTGAATCTCGTATTTTGATAATGAAACTACTTGATATATGTTTATGATTTAATATGCGTTTTGAGTGACGCAGGATGCTTTGATCAGGATGAGACAATTAAAGCAGGAAAATCAAGTTGTGCCGGAGGAACATGTCAGAAGATTGGACGTTGGGCCGGTAGATCGGTCGACGTATCGACAGAAGGCTTCGGGTAGTGGACTCGGGCATCGGGCCAAGAAGAGCGGTTATTGTGCCAAGGATATCAGAGTTGCGGAGTCAACTGGCCGATTGGGCAATAGGCCGCAGGAGAGGACGATGCGCCGAAGAATCAGACGAAGCGTCGAGGGACCAATGACATGCCGGACAACTTGGTTAATTGCTTAGGATTAATTGTCTCGATCGAAGTTTTGTTTTAATTGTGCAGGATTAACTATGATAACGATGAAGACATAAAGCGAAACAAAGTGTCGGAGTCAAGCGCGAAGGATTTGTTGCGAGTTCAAGTGTTCGACGGAAGTCCGAAGGTTCGTCGGGAATGCTACCGGAACTAGCCGAGAATGAGTTGGGAGCTTGCCGAAGGGTTTTTCGGAAGCTCGCCGGAAGGTTTGTTGGGAGTTCGCGGAGCTCGCCGAGAAAGATCGGAGCTTGCCGAAGAAGCTCGTTGGAACTCGCTAAGAACAAATCGTGAAGTCTAGGAGCTTACCGGGAGTCCACAGAATGGTTTCCGAGAGTTCATCGGAAGACCGCCGGAAGTTTGTCGGAAGCTCGCCAGAAGAAGTCTTGACTTGCGAACTTTGTAATAGCTTAGAAAATATCTTTAAAATCATAGTTAGCACATTAATTAGGGTTAGGATTAGGTGTTAATCCTATAACCCAAGTAGAGGCCAATTAGGCCCAAGTTCGGACTGGTTTGGGCCAAGTTTGGAGCCAAACCAAGTGAGCTGAAATAGTGAAAGAGGTGGCACCGCCCCAGCCAGGAGGTGGCACCGCCTGGGCTAAGCCTCCCAGCGAGACTGGGCGGTGCAACCTCCCCAGCCAGGAGGTGGCACCGCCTGAGCTCAGTCTTCGAGCAAGACTGGGCGGTGCAACCTCCCTGACAGAGAGGTGGCACCGCCTGAGCTCTGTCTTCGAGCTCTGGCAGAGAGGTGCAACCGCCTCAGTCAAGAGGTGGCACCGCCTGGGCTCAGTCTTCGAGCTCTGCCAGGCGGTGCAACCTCTCCAGTCAAGAGGTGCAACCGCCTGATCCCGGAATTCCGGGATTTGATCGTTTTGAGCTCCAAATTTGAGTTGGGTTGGGGCCTATAAATACCCCACCCATTCAGCACTGAAAAGATACAGATCCACACCGAATTCTTGATCTTTTCAGTGACTCTAAGAGCTCAAATTTGTGTAAAGTCCTAAAGTTCTCCTCTTTTCTGTTCTTCAAGTCTTGAGTTGTAAAGAGAGGAGAGAAAGGATCTGTAAGGGTTGTCTCCTGAGCCCGTCAAAAGGAGAGAAACTGTAAAAGGGCAGTTGGCCTTCGCCTATTGAAGGAAGGCCTCTAGTTGACGTCGGTAACCTCGCCGGTGGAGGAAGCCAAAAGTGGAGTAGGTCGAGACTGACCGAACCACTCTAAATCTCTTGTTTGCGTTTATTTTGAGCACTTTATCATTACTGCAAACCTCCTACATAACTACTGCTCTCTGCGCTTTTACGAACAAGTTTCTAAGTTATAATCTTTCCGAATCTGCATTCTGAAGTAAAAAGGTGTTTTCGTACGATCTTTACATTGCAGCTTACATTTACGTCTTGAATCTGTTTATAACTGTGAACTGTCTTCTGCGCTTTTACGAACAAGTTTCTGAGCAGTTTACGTTTACGTCTTGATTCTATTTATAACTGCAAACTATCTTCTGCACTTTTACGAACGAGTTTCTGTGCAGTTTACATTTACGTTTTGATTCCATTTATAACTGCAAACTGTCGTCTATACTTTTACGAACGAGTTTCTGTGCAGTTTACATTTACGTCTTGATTTCATTTATAACTGCAAACGGTCATATGCGCTTATACGCCAACTGCGTTTAGATGCAAACTGCGTTTAGACGTAAACTGTGTTTGGACGTAAACTGTGTTTAGACGCAAACTGCGTTTAGACGTAAACTACGCTTAGACGGAAACTGCGGTTAGACGCTAACTGCATTTAGACGCAAACTACGTTTAGACGTAAACTGCGCCTAGACGCAAACTGTGTTTAGACGTAAACTGCGTTTAGACGTAAACTGCGCCTAGACTCAAACTGTGTTTAGACGCAAACTGCGCTTAGACGTAAACAGTGTTTAGACACAAACTGTGTTTAAACGCAAACTGCGCTTAGACGCAATCTGCATTTAGACGCAAACTGCATTTAGACGCAAAACTGCATTTAGACGCAAACTGCGCAAACTGCACTTAGATACAAATTGTGAATCGGCTTTTGCATCATAATAATTTTTCTGTATCAAACGAACGCAGCTTTCGTTTTTAATCGCTGTAAGATTTTCGGTGCACTAATTCACCCCCCTCCCCTCTTAGTGCTCTCGATCCTAACACTGCCCTCTGCGCTTTTAACGAACGAGTTTCTAAGTTCAGAGCTTTCCGAATCTGCATTTAGACGTAAATCGGCTTTTTCGTAGGATCATCATATTTCAGTTTACGTTTACATTTAGACTCCAATCATAACTGCAAACTGCCTTCTGCGCATTTATAAAACATATCTCAAAGTTTAGTATCTTCAGAATCGGCATTTAGACTTAAACTGGGTTTATCGTACGAACATCGCTTTTCAGTTTGCGCTTGCATTCTGATTTCCATCATAAACTGCAAACTGCCTTCATAGATCTACTTTAACGTCATCTCGCTTAATCTTAAGTTAAAGTAATCTCAGAATCGGCCTTTACATCGAAATCGTTTTTATCGAACGAACGCAGCTTTCGGTTTTAATCGTCGAAAGATTTCCGCTGCACTAATTCACCCCCCCCCCCCCCCCCCCCCCTCTTAGTGCTCTTGATCCTAACAATTGGTATCAGAGCCCGGTTTTTCTCATTTCGGATTTACACCCGAGAGAAATGGCTCTTCATGGCTTTCAAGAGGGCTTTTCGATTTTTCATCCACCGTTGTTTAACGGATTGGACTACACTTATTGGAAAACTCGAATGAGAGTTTTCTTGATTTCTATGAATTTGGATTTATGGAATATCGTTGAAAACGGCTTTCATCTTTACTCTAAACCGATGAACGAATGGTCGGATTTAGAGAAGAAGCATTTTTCTTTATACGCAAAGGCTATGAATGCCTTATTTTGCGCTTTGGACAAAAATGAGTTTAATCGGGTTTCTTTGTGTGAAACGGCTTTCGATATTTGGCGCACTCTTGAAATCACGCACGAGGGAACTAGTAGAGTCAAAGACTCGAAAGTTAATATTTTACTGCATGATTTCGAGCTTTTTCAAATGAAGCCAAGCGAAACCATTGGTGACATGTACACCCGTTTTACGGATGTCGTCAATGGTTTAAGAGCTCTTGGCAAATGTTTTTCGAATTCTGAACTTGTGAACAAGATTTTGCATTCTCCTTTTAAGAAGTGAGATTCAAAAGTAACGGCTTTACAAGAAACAAAAGATTTAAATATTTTTCCACTTGAAGAACTAATTGGTTCATTGATCACATATGAAATGACGTGCAATGCACGTGAAGAACTTGAGAACCACCTTCCAAAGAACAGGAAGGATTTGGGACATAGAACATTTGAAGACCACTCGAGCATAAGCTCAAGTGATGGTGAACTTAAACTACAAATAAAATAAAAATTAAAAAGTAAAAAAGAACGGAACTACTTGCTTTGAACGCAAGAAGAAGAACAAAAATTGGGATGAATCGAGCTCCTCCAAAGACGAGGAGAAAATCAACAAAGGCGAGGTGGCAAACTACGCCTTTACGCCTTTCGACGCTGAGGTAATCAAAATGCCTTTAATTTACTTTGAAATTACATAATGCTTTTCATAATGCATTTTTCTTTTTTATTTAATTTTCTTAAAAATTGCATGTTTAATAATTTTATAATGAAAATACAAAAAATTAGGAATCATGCTTATCATTCTAGTAATTTTGAAAATAATCATGAAAATTGCTTGTTTATGATAAACAAAATGATTTTGATTAAAAATACCTTATGAAATCATGCTATATGTGGTTGAGAAGTAATAATGTGTATCATGTTGATTTCCATTGTTATTTCTCGATTTTGAGTATATGAAATCATGTTTAATTTGAAGTTATGATTAATGAGTATATATTTTTGAAATTATGATTATTCTTGATATTTATGGATTATCGACTTTCATGATAATAACAGTGGCTTTAAAAAAATTGATGCATGTTTTCATAAATGAAAAGGCATGCTAACATGAAATCGATCACCTAAAATGAAACACTTAAAAAGGGGAAAAATATATTATCAATGAAATCATGAATCTATTTATGTTATAAATTTTGTGAGCCATAAAAATGATTTTGATGATTTAAATTTGAAATGAGTTTTATCAAAATCATGATCTTGATTTTTCTCTTGAATGATTGTGACTTGTATTCCTTGTATTCATGATATGATTTTTATGCAATTCTTTGTATTCATGAAATATTTATCTTATCACCCAATTATTTCTTTTTCAATATTCCTCAAGTGATGATATGAATGCATGAGATATTCATGAATTTATTTTGATGTATGCAAATGAGAAGCTTCGATCATGCATGGTAGGATGCAATGTGACAAATTAATACCATGATGATTTGAAATATTTATGATTTGGAATGATGCATGTGCTTTTGTATGATGTGTATCATGAATGCTTAAAAAAAATAAATAAATAAATAAATATTTATATCATGTTAGATGGTTTTACATATTATGCATGATAAGCTATAGTGATGAGTGAAACAATGATTGAAATAATATGAATGATGATTTGGAATCATGCATATAATAATGAGTTTATATGTTTTGAAAATGTGCATGTTTTAATTTGAAAATATAATGATGCACAAATGAGATTGATGTAAAGGGTTTTTCCCTTCTTTTTGACAATGACAAAAGGGGAGATAGCTAGCTTGCACAATTCAAGAAGAAAGCAAAAATTGTACTTCTCAAAAGAGAAGAAATTGCTATCTTGAACATCACCAAGAAGTGCTATCTTGCAAGTCTCAAGACACACAAATGCAATCATGCAAAATTTGTAATTTTGCACATTATTAAAATTTATGATGCATTGGTGATTATGCATGTTCTAAAATGTTATAAGGTTCACTAGCTTGCATGATGTAGAACTTAGCTATATTGAACATCACCAAGGAATGCTATCTTGCCTATCTCAAAAAGCAAAAAGTCAACTTGCACATCTAGCATAACTTATATTTCAAGAAGCAAGAGTTGCTTTCTTGAACATCTCAAAATTGCTAGCTTGCTGGCCTTAAAATATTAAAAATTTTTGCTAGCTTGTATATAGTAAACTTGCTATCATACTACCATGATGATGAGCATGCCTTATCTTCATGATTATATTTGAAAAACTATGACAAAAATATGTCCGAATGATTAAATGTGTTAAAATTATTTTTCGAACTTTTTTGATTGAATGATCAAATCACTTGATTGCCATAATGATTTTACACAATTACTTGCCATGATTACATGTTGGAAATTATGTGCTTGAATACAAAAATTTCCATGATAATAAGCATGTTTTACCTTCATGATTGTAATTGAGTATCTCTAGTAAAACCCTGTCCGAATGTATGAAAGTGTCAAATTTCATTTTCGAATTTTCTTGATCCTAACAATTGGATTTTCTTGATAGATTATCCTCTTCCGAACTTAACAAGCATATGTCATATCAAGTTTAATTCACATCATTGATTTTTGACATATGGAATCATCTAGCAAATGCACTTATCATGTGAAAAATATTTTTCGAGAAACATATTTGATGATTCCCTCTTATAAAAGGAAGATATTTTTACGTACAAGGATTTGACTCACTTACATATCTTAATCCTTGCAAAAATGAAGTGTGCTTTAATATCTTATCAATTTGAACTTCACATATGGCTTTCCTCCTTCATGTAAAAAGATAACAAATAAAAAGGAAGAAGCAATAAAAGCTATCTCCATGTCATGTTTTCCTCGAGATGTTTACATAATTGGTATCCTATCACTCACTATTGGAAAATGACATAAACCAACTTATGGCATCGCACTTATATTTAAAATTTGCTTATATCGTTCTCCTTATTGTTGATGACAAAGGGGGAGAAATATATAAATTGATACTATGAGTGCCATATTTGAAGAATATGAATAGATGTCATGAATGTCATATTATGATGAGATATCAAAAGCAGCATTCATATGAATAGGTGCTATGAATGTCATATCATGTTAAGATATCAAGAACTTGAATCGTAATTTTACATGTTGATATCTTACCATTTGATGATAGTAAACTTGCATGATGATAACAATAGATATTATGTTTTTCATGCAATGAGTTAAACTTATATCACAAACACTTGATTGTGGTACTTCTCCTTTTTATTGATGACAAAGGGGGAGAAGTATGTTGATGACATGACATGTTGCTTGGATTTTTAAATCCAAGAGTTTCTATCAATATGGCATATTGATAGGGGGAGTTTGTTTAAACTCTGGGAGTTAAGGTTAACTTCGTTTATGATGACATATTGCTTAGATTTTTGAATCTAAAAGTTTCTATCAATATGGCATATTGATAGGGGGAGTTTGTTTAAACTTCGGGAGTTAAGGTTAACTCCGTCATCATGTGGTTGTCATCATCAAAAAGGGGGAGATTGTTGAATCTCATATTTTGATGATGAAACCACTTGATGTATGTTTGTGATTTAATCTGCGTTTTAAGTGACGCAGGATACTTCGATCAGGATGAGACAATTAAAGCAGGAAAATCATGTTGGGCCGGAGGAACATGTTAGAAGATTGGACGTCGGGCCGGTGGATCGGTCGACGTATCGACAGAAGGCTTCGGGCCGTGGACTCGGGCATCGGGCCAAGAAGAGCGGGTATTGTGCCAAGGATATCAGAGTTGCAGAGTAAACTGGCCGATTGGGCATTAGGCCGCAGAAGAGGACGATGCGCCGAAGAATCGGACGAAGCGTCGAGGGACCAATGACATGCCGGACAACTTGGTTAATTGCTTAGGATTAATTGTCTCGATCGAATTTTTTGTTTTACATGTGCAGGATTAACTACGATGAAAGTAAGACATGTAGCTGGAGTTGCACTGGAGTCAAGACTATGATCACGTTGGGAGTTCGAGAGTTCGACGGAAGTTCCGACGGTCGTCGGAGGTTTTGCGGGAACAAATCCGAGAAGTCCAGAAGCTTGCCAAAGAAGCTCGTCGAAACTCGCCAAGATCAAATCGTGAAGTCTAGGAGCTTGCCGGGAGTCCGCAGAATGGTTTCCGAGAGTTTATCGGAAGACCGCCGGAAGTTCACCGGAAGCTCGCCGGAAAAAGTCTTGACTTGCAGACTTTGTAATAGCTTAAGAAATGTCTTTAAATTCGTAGTTAGCATGTTAATTAGGGTTAGGATTAGGTGTTAATCTTATAACCCGGTTAGGGGCCAATTGGGCCCGAATTCGGACTGGTTTGGGCCAAGTTTGGAGCCCAACCAATGATCTGAAATAGTGCCAAGAGGTGCAACCGCCCAGGCCAGGAGGTAGCATCGCCTGGGCTAAGTCTCCCAACGAGGCTGGGCGGTGCAACCGCCCCAGCCAGGAGGTGGCACCGCCTGGGCTCTATTGAATCTCATATTTTGATGATGAAACCACTTGATATGTGTTTATGATTTAAACTGCATTTTGAGCGATGCAGGTCTACTCGATCAGGTTTAGACAGTTGACGCAGGAGGAATTGACGTTGCACCGGAAGAGATCACGTCAGGATATTGGATGGCTGAATGCTTCGGATGTCGGGCATCGGGCCAAGGAGAGAGAAATTACGTCAAGGATTTCGGGGTTGCGGAGGTCAACCGCCGATTGGGCAACAAGCCGCAAGAGAGGACGATGCACCGAAGAATCGGACAAAGCGCCAACCAATGACGTGCCGGGCAACAGAATGTCAATTCGCGTTGTAATAATTGTCTAGATCGGAGTTGAGTTTTGGTTTGTGTGTGCAGGATTAACTACGATAACGATGAAGACATAAAGCGAAACAAAGTGCTGGAGTCAAGCGCAAAGGATTCGTTGGGAGTTCGAGAGTTCGACGGAAGTTCGAAGGTTCGTCGGGAATGCTGCCGGAACTAGCCGAGAATGAGTAGGGAGCTTGCCGAAGGGATTTTCGGAAGCTCGCCGGAAGGTTCGTTGGAAGTTCGCGGAGCTCACCGAGAAAGATCGGAGCTTACCGAAGAAGCTCATTGGAACTCGCCAAGATCAAATCGTGAAGTCTAGGAGCTTGCCGGGAGTCCGCAGAATGGTTTCCGAGAGTTTATCGGAAGACCGTCGGAAGTTCGCCGGAAGCTCGCCGGAAGAAGTCTTGACTTACGGACTTTGTAATAGCTTAGAAAATGTTTTTAAATTTGCAGTTAGCACATTAATTAGGGTTAGGATTAGGTGCTAATCCTATAACCCAAGTAGGGGCCAATTGGGCCCGAGTTCGGACTGGTTTGGGCCAAGTTTGGAGCCCAACCAGTGAGCTAAATTGGCCTAGGCGGTGGCACCGCCTAGGCTGGGCGGTGGCACCGCCCAGCACCCGAGAGCTGGGCGGTGACACCTCCTGGGCTGGGCGGTGGCACCGCCAGCATCGGGAACATAAGAGAATTCAAATTTTTGGAGCCCAAATTTGAATCCTCTTGAGGCTTATAAATACCCCTCAAGTCTCAGCTGAGAATACAACTTTTTGAGTAGCAAGTGATTGAGAGAAAAGTCTTAGAAGAGTCTTTGCCTTTCTTGTTTTCAATTTGCTAGTGTTCACCTCCTTCTTTCTTGCTGAAAATCTATAAGAGAGTGAACCGCTTATAAAAGTTGTAAGAGGGGTATTTACCCTTCCCTTTCAAGAGATTTGCTAGTGGAAGGTGGGAGCCTCATCGAAGAGGGGCCTCGCAAGTGGATGTAGGTCATTTGACCGAACCACTGTAAAATCGGCGTAATCTCTGGTTTGCATTTACTTATTATCATTTATATTACTGCAAACCATTTGCACTTTAATGCTATACTGCTTTGTCTCCGTCTTACTTATCTCTTCAAGTTAAAACGCAATCGAAACGGTTTTAAACGAAAACGTTGCTTTTATCGTACGAAGTTTCCGAAAAGTGTTTAAATCGTGAAAAGTTTATCGCACTTCACCGCTGCACTAATTCACCCCCCCCTCTTAGTGCCGCTCCGATCCTAACAATCGGTATCAGAGCCACGTTTTTCTACCTTGGTTTAACACCCAAATATAAATGGCTCTTTACGGCTTTCAAGAGGGTCACTCTCTCATTTGTCCTCCCTTTTTCAATGGGACGGACTACACTTATTGGAAAACTCGAATGAGAGTTTTCTTACTTTCTTTGGATTTGAATTTATGGCACATAGTCGAAAATGGATTTGAAATGTCTTCTCTTCCAATGAACCAATGGAATGATTTGGAGAAGAAGATGTTTTCTTTAAACGCAAAGGCTATGAATGCCTTATTTTGCGCTTTAGACAAAAATGAGTTCAATCGGGTTTCTTTATGCGAAACGGCTTTCGACATATGGCACACTCTTGAAATCACACACGAAGGCACTTCTAGAGTTAAAGATTCGAAAATCAACATTTTAATGCATGATTTCAAGCTTTTTCAAATGAAGCCGAGCGAAACCATTGTTGACATGTACACCCGTTTCACGAATGTCGTCAATGGTTTACAAGCTCTTGGCAAATGTTTCTCGAATTTTGAACTTGTTAGTAAAGTTTTACGATCACTTTCTAAAGCTTGGGAATCAAAAGTAACGGCAATACAAGAAACAAAAGATTTAAATATTTTTCCACTTGAAGAACTTATCGGCTCATTAATGACAATAGAAATGGTGTGCACAATGCACATGATGAACACAATGAACACTTGAACCACCTTCCAAAGAACAGGAAGGATTTGGAACCTCAGACAAATGAATACCACTTGAGCGACGACTCAAGTGATGAGGACAATGATGAACTTGAACTTCGAACACCAACTCTTAATAAGTTCATTAAACAAAAATCTAAAATAAACAATGAACTTGAATGGAGGAAGAGGCCAAAGAAAAGGAAGGCACCCAAGGATGAATCAAGAACTTCCAAAAATGAAACGGCGAATTGGGCTTTGACGGGCTTCGACTACAAGGTAAGTAACTCAACTCTCTTGAATTATTTTGAAATTACTTGAAGTGTTTCATGAGTGCTTAATTTAGAATAGGAAATAAAAAATTGTTTTTTAAAAATTATATCATGTTTTTCTTTTTAGCATCTTTGAAAAATTAAAAAATTTGATCATGAAAAGTATATTGCTAAGGTTTCATGCTTTTTGAAATATTGAATGATGTGTGCAACATTATGGATGATAGTTATATGATATGTGATAATGCTTAGGATTAATCCATGCATGTGTATTTTGATGATTTTATTTCATGCATGAGTTTTTGAAGTAAATGTTGATTTGATACTCTCATTTTGGATTAACATGTTTTTGGTTTAATCATTTTTATGACGAATTAAGATGACATTCTCATGACATATTAAGATGACATAGTGCATGTACATCTATGTATGAATTTCTTGATAGTCTTTTGATGATAGATGTGATATCATGATGTTTTATTTTTGATGTGTTTGGTCTTGACGGCTTTACGACGAAACTTATGTTTTGACTTTAAATGATGATACAATGTTTTCACAAAAAGACTTGAACACTCTCACATGAAATCAATTATATGAAATGGAAATGAATTTTATATCCTATTGAGATTAATGAATTTAGTTTACCAATCTTGTGAATCTCATGAAAATAAACATGATGAATATTTTGAAAATAAATGAGTGTATCATGCATTTGGTCTTAATGATTTCTCTTGAACATACTTTTTGAAATCATACTTGATGATGAATATCAAGATATTAAAAGGATGTTATCATGGAATCATGCTTGATAATTTATTTTACGAAATTTACCTTTCTATCTTGAATGTTGACATTTTTTTTAAAAAGAAAAGACATGCTCATATGAAGCAAATCACATAAATAGAAATTTATAAAAATGAAATGTAATCCTCTATCTTATTGATTTTTCAATAAATCTATGCTTGTCATATATGAATTTATTGAATGTAATTTTGAGGATGATTTCAGATTTGACAAATGCTTGATTCGTATTTACGACATAAGATACATTTTAAATATGAATCATGCTTTAATCATGTTAAATGCTTCAATCATTTTATATCTCTAGAGTTCTTTGATGAAATACAAGTGATAAATTCATTTATGATATCTTGTAAATCACTTGAATTATGAATGAGTTTTTTTTTTTATGATGTGTTAAAAGAATCACTTAAAAAGAAAATGCTTTTCCCATCTTATCGAGATTAATGATTTCATGATATTGTGTGAATCTCGAAATTGATTTTGATAAAATAGTAATAACATGTTATGAATCTCAAAAATGATAATTTGATTATGATTTTTTTTGTGTAACTTGTCTTTTGATTTCTCAGAATTCAATGAAGTGTCATATTGATATCTTGATACTTGGAATATTTTAAAATGTGATCTTGATAAGAATGTTTCAAGTTGCTCTTTGTGCTATATCTTTTCAAATGAATCATGAGCCTTGATATCATATATTTCATAATATAGAAATAACAAGATTTCTTTGCCTTGTATGTCTTGTGTGATGATTGTACATCAATTTGCTTTATTATGAATTATATGAATCTTGATCGTGAACTTGTTAAGAAGAATTTTAATGAACCATGAATCATATCTTTGGTATTCACGAATTGATCCTTATTGATATCTTTCATGAATTCTTTGCATATTTGGCTTGTTGAATGGTTGAAATTTTTAGCCATTGAGTTCTCCCTTCTTTTCGATAATGATAAAGGGGGAGTTAGTTTACTAGTCTGTATATTTCAAAGGAAGAAAAATATGCTAGCTCGATCATTTCATTGAAAGAACTTGCTATCATGAACAGTACCAATGAATTACAAATCTTGCAATATATAGAGAAGCAAAGAATTGCTATTTCGAAAGAAGCAAAAAATGCAAAACTTAGAAAACTTGCAATATAATTACTCTTGCCATGCTTTGTATAAAAAATAGGTTGATATCCTTAAAAGCATCACATTAAATTTTTTAGTATTGCAATGTATCACATGTATCACAAATTGAAATTTTTGAGACTATTATCATATCATGTTTAACAATTGATATCTTTCACTGATATGATAAATTATCATCTCATGATATATCGCATAATTATATCATGCTTTGCGATTGTATCATGTGATCTTTGCTGAATTTTCACATTGATATCCTTTATGACATGATTTCTTTGCATTATTGTCTTGTATGCTTCATGTGATAATATGAATACATAAAACACTTATGATATGATTTTTATACAATTCCGTGTATTCATAAAATATTTATCTCGTCATGCAATTACTCTTCTTGATATTCCTTATGAGATGAAATGAAATAATGCATGAAATACAAATGAGAAGTCAATGATCATGCATGATAGGATATAATGAATTTTGACATTTAGATACCATCATTTGAATAGCTATGATCATGTTGCCAAAATGATATATCATGAATGCTTGAATATCATGTTTAATATGCTCACAATGATGATTTGCTATCGTGCATAAAAAAAAAAAAAAAAAATGTAATGTTAATGAATTTGTGCATTGAAACTATAATGATGCACAAAGAAGAATGATTACTTACCTTTGTCATGATTTAAAAATTGATGTAAAGGGTTTTTCCCTTCTTTTTGACAATGACAAAGGGGGAGATAGATTGCTAGCACAATTCAAGAAAAAAACAAAAATTGTACTTCTTAAAAGAGAAGAAATTGCTATCTTGAACATCACCGAGAATTGCTAGCTTGAAACATCAAGAAAATGCAAAAATGTACTATCGTGCCTATCTCAAGAAAAGAAAATATGCCAACTTGCATATATTGAATTTGCTAGCTTATAAAACTTGCATATTTCAAGAAGCAAGAGTTGCTTTCTTGAACATCTCTAAATTGCTAGCTTGCAAGTTCCAAAACATTGCAAAATTGCTAGATTGCATGATAATAAAAATTTAATATTATGTTTTTCATGCAATGAGTTGAACCCATATAACAAACACTTGATTGTGGTACTTCTCCTTTTTGTTGATGACAAAGGGGGAGAAGTATGTTGATGACATGACATGTGATGCATAAGTTTATGCATATGTTCATGATGATGTGTTGCAAGTATTCATGATGAATATTGCAATGACTTGAATTCTGTTTGAATTCAAGGTTCTATCAATATGGCATATTGATAGGAGGAGTTTGTTTAAACTCTGGGAGTTAAAGTTAACTCCGTCATCAAGTGGTTGTCATCATCAAAAAGGGGGAGATTGTTGAATCTCGTATTTTGATGATGAAACCACTTGATATGTGTTTATGATTTAAACTGCATTTTGAGCGATGCAGGTCTACTCGATCAGGTTTAGACAGTTGACGCAGGAGGAATTGACGTTGCACCGGAAGAGATCACGTCAGGATATTGGATGGCTGAATGCTTCGGATGTCGGGCATCGGGCCAAGGAGAGAGAAATTGCGCCAAGGATATCGGGGTTGCGGAGGTCAACCGCCGATTGGGCAACAAGCCGCAAGAGAGGACGATGCACCGAAGAATCGGACGAAGCGCCAACCAATGACGTGCCAGGCAACAGAATGTCAATTCGCATTGTAATAATTGTCTAGATCGGAGTTGAGTTTTGGTTTGTGTGTGCAGGATTAACTACGATAACGATGAAGACATAAAGCGAAACAAAGTGCTGGAGTCAAGCGCGAAGGATTCGTTGGGAGTTCGAGAGTTCGACAGAAGTTCGAAGGTTCGTCGGGAATGCTGCCGGAACTAGCCGAGAATGAGTAGGGAGCTTGCCGAAGGGTTTTTCGGAAGCTCGCCGGAAGGTTCGTTGGAAGTTCGCGGAGCTCACCGAGAAAGATCAGAGCTTACCGAAGAAGCTCATTGGAACTCGCCAAGATCAAATCGTGAAGTCTAGGAGCTTGCCGGGAGTCCGCAGAATGGTTTCCGAGAGTTTATTGGAAGACCGTCGGAAGTTCGCCGGAAGCTCGCCGGAAGAAGTCTTGACTTACGGACTTTGTAATAGCTTAGAAAATGTCTTTAAATTTGCAGTTAGCAC